>NC_137669.1:7554374-7786874 GCF_963422515.1 Blennius ocellaris
GCATACTATCTTAGAACCGACTTTACTACAAGAACAGCTCAGAGGGTAAAATAAACTGTAGTTTAAGTAGTGACACTGAAATCATTTTTGGAAATATATATATATATATGTTTGTTTGTTATTAAATAAAGCTAAGAGTAATCTAAACTAATTAAAAGGTATTAAGTTCTTTCCTTTATCAGGATGAAACCAGGCAACTATTACAAGTTATAACTTAGTTTGTATGTCTATTTCTATTCCTGATTTGAAGAAAACCGCTAAAATAAACTTTAGGACAAATTAAAAGGTGTAACATTTGCAGACTGTCTATAAAGCCTTACAAATTATTTCAAATTTTAAAGGATTTCACAAACACTAACAGAGTTGTTTTATTTTCTATTCCTATAGTTTTCTACCCCTATTTCAACAATAATATATAAGAACGTGACAATGTCAGCTTTAGGCCTCGTTTAAGTGAAAACAGAAAACCTTTGTTGTGTTCTGGGTGTCTGTTGACACAACAACGATGCTCAGAATCAGTGAAAGCGCAACTCTATATGAAAGTTCTCGCCATTGTAAATGGACATCGTTTTCATGACGTTGCAGTGCGTGTTATCGCCTCGAAATGTGGTTTTGTGAACGGGAGCCTCAGACTACAAATGTACTGCCTGACAAACGTGCCGACTGCGAGCTTCAGGTGTCCGTTACCTGCTCCACGCTGTGCCTAACCTGCCTTCCCTCCTCTGTGTCTCCGTCTCAGGGCCGCATATGCAGGAAAGCAGGGAAGTCCAAGAAAGCGTTCAGCCGCAAGGAAGCGGAGGCCACCTTCAAGTCCCTGGTGAAAACCCACGAGAAGTATGGCTGGGTGTCGCCCCCCGTGTCCGACGGCTGAGCGCCGGGGGCGGCCGACCCCCCCCACCCCCCCACCCCACCCCGACCCCGACCCCCGCGCTAGCCGGAAAAACCCTGCTAGCCCCGACACGCAAAACGACACACCACGCTAGTTCACGTCTCATCCTCACCTTTCGCTCTTTTGGTTTTGTGTGTCTCTTCTTTTTTGGGTTTTTTTTTTGTCTACACTGAAAAAGTCGGAGAGCTGACACGCCGTCCTCATCGTCACTCCTCCTCCAAGTGTGTTTGGTTTCGCCGCCGTTCTCGCCCAGGAATTCTCTCCTGTGTTTAGGAAAGTTCTGAGTCGGAGGTGTGTGTGTGTCTGTGTGTGTGTGTGTGTGTGTGTGTGTGTGTGTGTGTGTGTGTGTGTGTGTGCACTTGCATCGGGGAGTGAGTGGATTCTTCTGTATTTTTTGTTTTTTTTTCTTTCCAATGCACACGACGTCGTAAGAAGTTTGGACTTCTCCAACCATGTGAAAGACTACTGAATGAAGGAGTCTCATCCTCCCACCTTCCTCACCCGCGATTCTGTTCAGCACTGAGCGAGCGTCACATCCCACCAGCTCTCTCTCTCTCTCTCTCTCTCTCTCTCTCTCTCTCTCTCTCTCTCTCTCTCTCTCTCTAGCTGTCGGGTCATTTGCATATAAATGAAGCTGTTAATGTTTAATAGACGGGCAACGAACTGGCGTTTCCACTCGCTCATTCACTCCTTCATTTTCCCCCCTTTTCTTTCAACTGTGCCGTTGCTCACAGTTCAATGCAACATGAAGATTGTAATTTACATGGAGCTGTGCTCTCTCTCTCTCTCTCTCTCTCTCTCTCTCTCTCTCTCTCTCTCTCTCCCTCCCTCTATCTATCATTCTTTAGCTTGTTCGATCACCGTTCCTCTCTCTCCGTCTCTCGTGGCTAAATTTAGAGCTCACTGTTGCGTAGTTGGGTATTGATTTCTAATGGAGGCGGGGGGGGAAAAAAAGAAGTCACACGTTGCTTTATGCAGAGACTATGTATGATAAATAGAATGAGAGTCAATCACCTGTTTCTTTTTGTCTTTCTCTACTCTCATGTCACGTGTGGTGTGTGTATGTAGGAGAGGAAAAAGACTATAATTCTCATGATTTAGATACCAGATGGTACAGCTGAAGGCCAGGCCTCAGCACACACTTATGTATGTGTATGTGTGTGTGTGTGTGTGTGTGTGAGTGAGTAAGGGAGACAACCCTTTAAACAACAGAAAATATGATTTACTGTGAATGACGCTAAGGCCTAAAGGGAGTGCTGTTTGTTTGCTGAATTAACTCGCCGTCTTGTTCCACTGTCTGTGTCAGCTCCTGATTATTAGTACTGTAAACACGTGTGCAGTTGTGACTGAATATCTACGTGCACATAGCCGTCTCTCCGATCCGTGTAAAGAAGTGTGTAAAAAAAAAAAGAGAGAGAGAGAGAGAGAAAATAAATCAGTAGAGTAAGATGCTTTGGACATTTAGCTGCATTCAAACACACACACAAACACACACAAACACACACACACACACACACACTCTTCCATGCAGACACCTGCATCGAGAGACGAAGTGGTGCTTTAAAGCCCGCCTGATTGATGTGTGCTGAAAGAGAGAAGAGAGAGACAGAGAAAGGAGGAACTCACGCCAGCTTTGATCGTCGGAAATGTCAGGCCACCCCCCCACAACAACAAAAAAAAACAAAAATGGCCGAAGATAGATATTGTTTATCTGTGATTACTTAGGAAACACGGACTTCCCGAGTTCCAACCTTTAACTTCACAGATATCAATCCAGAGTCCGTTAGCCGGGCCGGTCGGTCCGGTGCGGCGGCGGCGGCAGCGGTTTGTTTTGCTGTCTGCCAGTTAAATGTCAGAGGGAAAGCTGCTAATTGGCCTGACATTTCAGCCGAGCGTCATTAGAGAAGAGCGGCGCGGGCTGAAGGATGGAGGACGTCGAACCTCCCGCTCGGCCCTGACATTTCATCACCTCCTGCCTTTTTTTTTTGTGTTGTTTTGTTTTTCCTCCATCCTCTCGGAGGAAGGAGGCTGGCGAGGCGAGGCGAGGCCGGGCTTTAATCAGAAAGAAAGGTAAAAAAAAAATAAAAAGACTCCGAAGTCGAAGCTGGTTGTGTGTATGTGTGTGTGAGAGAGCACGTGTGAGCTAATATGTGTGTGACACTCCCATCATTTAAAAAAAAAAAGAAGAAGAGACAAAGACACCGACACACCATCTGGTATGTGATCATGTTAGTCCTCCTGGAATTCGGCTAGTCACTTCAGGGTCAGCGGCGTAGTGATCTCCCAGAAAACTGTAAACTGAATTACTATTAAGACAAAATATCTCAAAAAGCTGAGTGTTTGCTGGTTTCAAGAGAAGAATTTTGTGATATAGTTTAGATCGGTAGTTTGCAGACACTAACTGGGTGAACTGATTATGTTGTAATATATCTGCATGTGATACGTGATTGGTAGCTAGCTACTGTATATCTTTTTTCAAGAAAAGCAAGAAAAAAAATTTGGAGGAGGAAAAAAAAAAACAAAAAAAATAATGCAAATGCTTCTCTTTTCTTGTTTTTTTTTTTTCCTGGGTTCTGTACTGTATGTGATTTTTTTTTTCTTTTTCTCAAGAGGCGTCCTACAAATGTCACATTGTGTTATATGAATGTTTGTGTTTTAATTTATTTGTGGTTTGCCAAAATGAAGATTTGAAGCATGTTGCAGGTCACGAGAAAACGAGAAGATTAAAGGGGGGTGGGGGGGGGAGGACGGAGACGGAAGAAAAAGAAAATAATATGTATTTGTGTGGGTCAGGGGGAAAGGTGTGTATCACGCGGAGGGATTTCAGGGAGCAACGAAGGACAGAAAAGGTTGCAAAGCCTCAAGATTATAAAGGCAGCTCCTTTGAATACTTCCTAATCCCCTCCATGATGTCACTGCTGTCCTCCCGCCCCCCCACCCCCCCATTGGTCCAGTGATTCGGCTTGTGAGCAATGCAGTCAACACAAAGATCTGGGATTCCGCCCCAACCCCGACCTCCCTGTGCTTCAAATCTCTCTCGTTTTAAGGGAATCTGACCTGCGATGGGTAACTCTGGGCGACGTCGCCCCGCTCCTGACTTGAGTGTTTGGTCGAGACCGTGCTCTTAAAAGGTGAAAGGTCGTCGCAAGACCAAACAGGAATGTGCAATAAAAGTTACAGCTTATTCAAACTCTTCTGCTCTGGTTATTTTTGCTTCGTGTCATGCACTGTTATGAGCTAATAATGTGTGTGTGTGTGTGTGTGTGTGTGTGTGTGTGTGTGTGTGTGTGTGTGTGTGTGTGTGTGTGTGTGTGTGTGTGTGTGTGTGTGTGTGTGTGTGTGTGTGTGTGTGTGTGTGTGTGTGTGTGTGTGTCCCACTGAAGTGTCCCACTTTAATCCAATACAGTGGAGATCCTGCTCTCCTGGGTCTCCATGGATAGACACATGGTGCCGCATCTGTGTGCGCGGATGGGGGGGGGGGGGGGGGGTGGCTCCTGTCAATGAATGCATGAGAGTTTTTTGTTTTTTCTTTTATATAGTTAATATGAAATCCAAGATCAATGGAATCTGGCTCACTGATTGTACAAAACAGGAAAATTCTGCCCAGAGCCTCCAGAAAATGTATGATTTATCAGCTTTAGAAAGACAAAATTGGAAACCAATTTCACATTCTAACCTGTCTTCTTTCAGCATTTGTACCTTTCTTGTTTTTGATACCAGATGGTCTATTTTTCAAATGTTGGCAGCTGTTAAAGAGAAGAAGGTGGTAACATTTGTTAAGTAATGGATTCTTTATTATTATTAATCCCCTTGGGAAAATAGTTCCCTTGCATTTAACCCATTTAACCAGAACAGTACACTGTATGCTGGGGCGAGGGGTTGCTAGGTAACGGGTCAAGCTGTGGGATTCAAACCTTGAAACTTCTAATCACAAGTCTGCTTCACTAACCCCGAGGCCAGACGTGGGCATCATAAGGCCCAGGAAATCAATGGGAAATCCTCAATCAATTGAAAATTACTGTTATTATTGGCAATATTACATATAAAATGGTCATATTTGCCCATGTTTATTTGCTATTTTTACATTATTGATTGTGTTGAGTGTTACTGGGAACATTAGTTGCCCACCCGTGATCTGAACCGACGTAATGGCGGCGAAAGTCTTCCTGCCTTTATTTGCACAGCGTTACATGAAGTGGTCACCTTCGGATGAGCAATAACCATGCGGTTGTTTAAACTGTCCTGATCAGATCCTCCCAGAAACCAAATGCTGTCACACGCCTTTTAAAAATAGTTTGAAGGTGAAGGCAGATTACGCCCTGGACAAGCAACCAACTCGTCTCTGGGGAAAACAGCTTCTCCTTCAAAGCTCTATAGACTCTATAGAGCGAGAGAGGAGGTCAGTGAGCCTATGGATGGATTTGAATGTGGGATTGAGGCCGTTTTTTGGAGGACGGGGTTTATGAAGTTCTCCCTGGTCCATCAGAACAAACCAATTTCCTTCAATCTGGTTTACCGATGCGGGAACATTTGAAATTCACGAGAAGGTTATTCCAGGACAAAGATGAAGCAGCAGTGATTTGAACCAGCTCCAGATCTTTCTGGTCTCCACGTGTATCTTCCTCCTACATGTGTATAAACTTATACACAGGGGATTTGAGTTTTTCCTTTATTTGTTTGGGGTTTTTTTAGCTTTGGATGTCCTCGGAGCCGTGTGGGATGTTCAGAGAGTTTCTATTATTTCTCTATGCCTCCTCTGACTTTGTTGCACAAGACGAGTGGAACTTCAGTATTTAGAGTCAGATTATATAATCGTGGGTGGTGTGCCCACCTTTTAATCACTTCAAATGTGAATTCCAGCTTGTTCAACAAAAAAATTAATAACTGATGAGCAGTACAACTTGATTTTCTGTAAGGTGAGGCCTCTTCATGTGGATACTTTGAAAAAGATCAGATGGCTGTGGTTTTTATTCATAGAAAGGAGTCCTTGTTAATTGATGGAGCCTGAGCTCCTAATATTTGCTATAAACTCATGAAGTAACACTGTGTGCGGTTACATTTATTTACCTTGTTCACTTTGTATCGAAAAAAAAACCCCAACAGCCCGTTTTAATCAGTTACATTGATATGTGTAAGTAAAGCCTATTTTCACATTTTAGACATCTTGGTAAGCTTTTGTTTACATGGAGTTACTGTTTCATCAGACCACAAACAAATATATTGAATTGAATTCAGCAGTTTTCAAACACCAAAGGCAATGTAACCTTTTATTTTTTCTGTTGCTATGGCAACGGTGCAGTAACATCAATTTAAATGCACATCTTTAATCTCCATAACTGTATGATAATGTGTTTATTGGTACAGTGTAACCATGACAATGTTCCTTTTGAATACTCAAATATCATCATTAAAAACTCCAACCCAAAAGGTCCTCCCACCTCAAAATTAAAAAAAAATCTGATCAACCACAACATTATGACCACCGACAGGAATGTTTGTTTCTCATGCTACCTTTTAATGAGAGGGAATCATCTCATATCACTCTTTTTTGTTTTCTTATTGCAAATAGCAAAAATGAATAATGGGAAATAGTTTTTCAAGATCCTACTTTTTCTATCCACAGATAATAGTAATACTGAATACATCAAATAAATAGATATTTTATTAGTCGAAGTACATGTAAAACTCAACCGAAGGAAAATTACCTTTCTACCTTGGAAAACCTACAATGTCTGTGTAAAATTGTATTTTCATACAGAAATTCTACATCAGGTCGACAAAAATGTGATTAAAAACTTTAAATACTTTTTCAGATGTTAAAGTGTTCCAGCTGGTTGTATAGAGCTTCTAGTTGGCTGTTAAGAGAAGCTGAGAGCCAGCTAATCACTTCATTTGTTGCGTGTTTAAGCTAAAAAGTGAAGGTAACATCAGGTTTGTTGACCCGACGGAGACGCTCTCCAAAGTTAAGATTCAGTCGACATCAGCACCTGTTAACAGGAGTTAACAGCAGCTCTTATATCTGCTGACTGAGGAAATCTATTTTAAAAATGATCTCACACACACACACACATGCTGACAAACTCTGGTTAATTGATCCCTGAGCACTCCTGTTTTTGTCTGGCAGATGTATCTGCATCGCTCATTAGGGGGAGAGAGAGAGAGAGGAGAGAGAGAGAGAGAGAGAGAGAGAGAGAGAGAGAGAGAGAGAGAGAGAGAGAGAGAGAGACAGAGAGACAGAGAGAGAGAGAGATTGATGACACCATGCTGGACAGAGAGGCCAGTGAGGGAACACCTCATTTACTAATTAGTTAAAGAAAAAGAAAAATAAAGAAAAAAACAAATCCCTGTTAGAATGCTTGAGTGGAAAACATGCATTATTCATTTTTAGAGACAAGTCTCAATCCCCTGAAGGCTGCACTGAAAACATCCGAAACAGACCGAGCGATGTGGTGAAACAAAAAAACCAGAGAGGGGAGGTTGACCGTGACGGCGTTTCTGTATTTCCGTTATTGCTTTTCTTCCCCAAACACCCCAAAAAAGAAAACCTCATCCAAGAAAAGTATCGGCGCGCTCCGAGAGATGCAAACACGCCGCGCCTGTTTTTCCCGGCGTGAGTTCAGGCAGAATGAGGTTTTTAACTCGAGCGGGCGAGGAGCCGCTGATAAGGCGTTTCAGACAGCTGCTGTGTTCATGGCGAGGAGGAGAATGAAATTCTGATGCACGCAGTCTGGACACATTTGTATCCGCCGGACGGTTTCTCTGGCTTTCCCCCGGCCAACACTAATCTGTATGATAAAATCCGAGGATACATCACTGCAAACAGCAGCACCCACTCGGGCGTTGAGATAAGCGGACTTAACCCTTTTATGATAAAGGCGTCTGGATTTATTGTTAGAAACATGCCGCGATTGAGCCTTTTTGGAAGGAATATGTCAGTTCGGATATTTTATCTCAGGGATTTCAAAAGAGCAACAAGTCCTGCTGCCGTGGCCTTGAACAGGGCGTTAAGCTAACGGGCGGATGTCTGTAACCTGTATGACCAAAAGAGACATTTTTTGACGCTTTCCAATGAATTACATTTTCCTGGAGCTGCAAAACACATTTAACCTTTACGATTACGATGCCATGATACATACTGAAAATGTACATATTTTTATAGCTACAATTTAGAACAATAGACATTTTTGCCAGTTTTAGCACAATTTTTGTGAAATAGGATGTTTTAGCCATTTTAGCGACATCAGCCATTTTTACCCTTTTCTAGATATTTCACTTGTTTTTTGTTTGGTTTTTAACACTTTTACAATGTATTTTTACCTCTTTAAATTTAAGCAAAGGAAAACACTTGGATTTAGCCTGAAAAGGTTGTTTTGTTGGCTGTACGGGTATAACAAGTGATGAAGTGTTGGCTTTTCCTCTTTTCTCTGTTCAAAGCACCCTAGAAATAACTGTGTTGTATTTGGTGCCATATAAATAAAGCTGAATTGAAAAATTAAATTGAATTGAAAATCCGAGGGAAAAATCTTATGGAGTTAAGACAACAAAACGCAGCTACTGTAGTTATGGTACAACTTAATAAACAAGCTATTAAATTCGATCATTTCAGCAGCATCATTCTTCACCGTATAGGTGCGTACATTGACTGTAGCCGTGATTTATTCCACCTATAAAGTTTTTTCCCGCTTTGACGACGCTCTGAAGATTGATAGTTGTTAGCTGTTAAAGGAAGCATTGAGTTACACGATACATGATTAATGTAGACCAGAAGAAAAGAAAAAAAAACCAACAACCGTAGTGTCAGTTATTAACTCCGGATGTTACTCTATTGGGTTTTCTTATGGGCACAAAAATAAAACTCTCGCAGTGAATCACGAACAAACAAAGAGAAACGTTGACGTAGAAAAGGGGGGAGTGATCTAGAGCCACACAGCCAGAGCGCATGGGCTTCGGCGGAATTACATTAGCTTCATTAGATAAGATGTGATTTGTGACTCTTCCACTTCCTCTGGCCTGTCCTGGCTGACACACACACACACGCACACATACACACACACACACACACACACACACACACACACACACACACACACACACACACACACACACACACACACACACACACACACACACACACACACACACACACACATCACAGCGGAGATATCCCAGAGCTGGTCGGCGGACATACATGTACTGTATTGGTGTGCTGTACATCAAACGCTCTCACGCCTACAGAAAGAAAGAAAGATAGAAAACAACAACTGGTGGGTTATTGTCAAGAGGACCAGCAGGAGCAGAAAAGGGCTTAAAAGGGTCCGAGAGGGGAAACCAAAGGGGAGGAGCTCTCCGGGGAGACGCCGTCAGAAAGCCGCTGTTGAATTATACATCCGTCCTCCCTTCTGCGTGCAGGAGTCGATCCATGATGTATAGGGCTTTCTTTCAACACGCATGAAACGCTGGACGTGTCTTTACCATTAATGATACATGGATCACACGCTGTATCATATCTGTTGATGGTGCTGATTCCACCAGGATTGTCCACAGTGACCGATGAAGGACAAGTCTTCTTGAAATAGCGCGTGCACAAGGATGGAGTCCTGGTTTTATTCTATATGTGTTATTCCCACAACACCGGGGGTCTCCCTTTGGAAATGCGGTCCTGAATAATGAATTTGTTTTTCTTGTTGATACACAGACGTATGGATAGGATGGACTTGTGCGTGCATCTTAGATAATCTGCATCATACGTGTGTGTGCGTGTCTCCAAAACCATCAAAAATTGATTTTGCTTCAGGAGGAAACATCTGGCAGATGAATTAAAGAAGTTAGAAGAATTTAACCGATTTCCAATAAACCGTTCTCTGCGGCGCCTTAACGTGATTTCTGGCTAATTTTAAATCCGTCCGTCACACTGCGTGCTCGGTTTTTGTTTTTAATTTTAATGAAGTGGAGTTGTCAGCCAACCGCAGCTGACGAAGTTTGCACATACTTGCACATGGCTTCGTTGAAAACACTGTACTCAAGTTAAAATAGGGTTAAAATGAAAATGTAGTTGCAGTTGGACTGAAACTCCTCTTTAAACAAGCCAAATAGAAAGTATTAGCACATATATAGACAGAGACAATGTACAATATTTACCAGCCGTGCTGAATGGTGTTGGGCCTGCCTGGATAGAGGGCATAATGACTATTAATGAGCATATAAATGAGCACAAAGTGGAACTGACTCAAGGTTTCCTCGTATAAGAATGAGTGCACGCATCCATGTGGAAGCTCATCTACTGAGGCATTGATTTGCCGTTTGCATTGTGTCAGGAGATGTTCCTCGTAAGAACAAAACAAAAACAGAAAAAAAAAACCCACACAGGAATCATACTGAGAGCGATTTAAAAAGTTTGAGAGAATTTTAGCGCATTATTCTTGCAAGAGGAGACAATGTCACAGTACAACTTTTGCACGATTGTCCAGGAGTGGACTCTGAAGGTTACAAAAAGTAGCACAGCGAGTCCAAAGGTGCTGACGCCAAGCCATCCTTGACACTCACACTGCAAAATTCCACATTTTGTATGAGACAAATCAAGATTTCCCGAAAAGATTTTGTCCGTTTTCATTGGTTTTGGTGGTTACAAACCCGGCTCAGGCATTTCCTCAGCTGGCTCCCCCCGGCTTTTGTTTGTGGACCTTATTATAAAGTAATTTCCGTGTCGTATCACAGACTTTGAGTTGAGCTGTTTGCATTCATAGCTTTGATAATGTCCCTCGCCACGGTAGCACAACACAAGTAAACAAACCTGGAAGCGATGCAGTTTCCCCGCTGACCGTCCTTCGGTGTAAACAGGCTCTATAAATCATGCAAAACCCTCTTTTAAATGCTCCTCTTTGACGGCGTTGTAGCTTCTGCTGTTATTCCCGGTTGATCGCCCGCAAAATGCGTGTGTGCGAGCTGAACTCTCAATCCTGTTGCGATTCAGCGCCCTTTAAGCAGGATCTCAGAAAACTACTCGCTTGTAAGAAAAACAGGGGGAAGCATATTGACTCCAGCGCTGCGCTCAGCGTGCAAGTCAGTTCTTATTCCCAGCAATCACCTTTCAGCTCCTTAACTGAGAATGTTTTCATTCGCCACTGGTTTTGACACATTCTTATTTAGTTTGCAGGAAAGGAAAAACACTCTTTGGAGGGTAAGAACAATTTGAAGAAACTGTGAGACAAGACCTAAGAGCAAACGTGTTTTGTTTTATTCAAGTCTTCTCCTTTTGCACGTCGGTCTGAGCTCCAACTGGAGCTGAAGCCTGTAAAATTGATACTTGTCAGCCTCCTGACAAGTGATGTCTGATGTGCCCTGAGAGCCTTTAATTGTCCAGATGATTGACAGCTGCAGTCTGATACCTGCCTGGATTCCAGCGCAGTCACATTCGGTTGGAGTTGACAGAATTATTCATTATACAGTCCAAAACCGTACATTTAGTTTCCCTCACTTCCACAATTCTCTTTCTATTTTGAGCCGCCGCCGGTAAATCACACACCCACACCTGTAAAGCTTGTAGTAGTGAGTTGTACCGGCTGATAAATATAGATATGGCCACAGTAAGAAAGTGTCCAGTCATTCTTCATGTCTGTCTTTATCTGTCACTCCCAGTTTCAGCCCCATGTGTGTGTTGAATAGAGATCCGGAGAGTAAAGCCTGTACTTCTCTCTTTCAAAACACGGCTCACTCTTACATAAGCCCTGGCACTCATGTGGAGGCTTCAGCACGCGTTGGCATCTACCGCCTTCATTCTCTTTCTCTCCGTAGCATGTTTGCCATTCTTTAGCAGACGAGGGCTCACCATAAATATTTTATATGGCACAGTGCATGTGGGAAAAAATGTATTTTTAGCCGCTATCGGCGTGTTTGCTCACAGCTTTCCGTGAATCCAGACAGCCTTTTTGGCATGGATTAATTGGTGTGTCTCTCTCTCTCTCTCTCTCTCTCTCTCTCTCTCTCTCTCTCTCTCTCTCTCTCTCTCTCTCTCTCTCTCTGTCTGCACATGCATGTGCATCAGGGTCCCGCCGTGATTAATCCGATCAATTCCCGACTGCCGTCCTCTGGCAGTGGCGACGCCATTGATTCTCAATGAGCTCCTTCAAGGTAAAATTCCCGATCTGAGCCTTAAAGTCAATGAAGTTTGAGTCATAAGGAGCGCCGCCTCAGTGTTCTCCGAGATCTAACACAAGGTGATCCCTCTCTCCCAGAGGACAATTAGGAAGGTAGAAGACACTAATGGCGAATCATTGGGACTGGGGCGGCGGGGGAAGGCGGGTTGGTGGTCAAAGAATTGGTAGAAAGAAGAAAACCAATCCTTTTGGAGACGTCTGTGGTGAGCGACGGCGCCGTTAGGATGCAAGGCACACGCTCCCCCTCCCCCCACCACCCCACCACCCCACCACCCCCCACCCCCGGCCACCGCGACATGCATGCATGAACACGAGCAGCAGACAGCAGGCAGACACTCGTACTGGTGGCGGACGTACACTCTGAGATTAAAGAGAATTTTACGTGGGGAAAATAAAAGATGTTATTCCCATTAGTGGTCATGACATTTGACACATGCTTGGATCATCGACCACATCACTGTTGTAGTTTGTGTATTTGTGAGGGGCATTTCCTCGACATCACTCAACTTTTTCACCGCGTCCCCGTCTCCCGCTCTCTTGATCTGTGCGCCATTTTATTGTTTCCCTGGCCTACAGGTAAGTAGGTTGATTTCCCGCACTCCCTCCTGGAGCGCCGCCACGAATCTAACCTTGATCGATAACCCACCGTTTGGACCCCGGGGGACGCATTTACCGAGCTGCCGTCCTCACCGTCTCTTAAAGATCTCGGCGCAAATGAGAGGGACTCATTTATTTCCGTCGGCTCGCGTTGCCTGTTTTGGCGACTTGTGTCTTTGATCTGCATGAAGCCCGTCTGAACACACACTTCCACAGAGTCAGATGATGGGAAACTGGAGCGCAGCAACAAATGCTATGGCAACAACCTTGGCGAATGTGTGTGTGTGTGTGTGTGTGTGTGTGTGTGTGTGTGTGTGTGTGTGTGTGTGTGTGTGTGTGTGTGTGTGTGTGTGTGTGTGTGTGTGTTTTTTGTTTTGTTTTTTTCAACAGTAGGATTTCAATGCATTTTCTCTCCTCTGTGTCTACTTTCCGTCCTTTCTTCATTCCTCCTTGCCCTCCATTCCCTGTCTTCCTCCTGACGGGAGGACGGCGGCCATCCTGACTGCTAATGAGGGACGGGGCTGTCGCTGTGTGCGTCTGACAAGAGAAACGTGTGCGCGTGCGTGCATGCGTGTGTGTGTGTGTGTGTGTGTGTGTGCGGGCGTGGATGTATGCGTGTGTGTGTGTGTGTGTGTGTGTGTGTGTGTGTGTGTGTGTGTGTGTGTGTGTGTGTGTGTGTGTGTGTGTGTGCGTGGTGGGCCTTTTTGGAAGAGGCTGAGGCCACGAGCAGAAAGAGAAAGAGTGAAGAAGATAAAGGGAGATGTGCTCTCCAGCTCTCTTCCCTCGATCTGTTTCCTCTCTGTTACTAGGCAACACCTGCAGGCATGCACTAAATAAAGCCTTGTACCCACTATTCACCACCCCTCCTCCTCCTCCTCCTCCTCCTCCTCCTCCCCACAACCCTGCCTGCAAACTCCAACTCTCTCTCTCTCTCTCTCTCTCTCACTTTGCCATCCTCATCAACCTCATCCATCTCTCCTCCTCTCATTCATCCCTTAACTCACCCGGACTGTTCCCCTTCACCCCATCATCCAGCGCCCATTACTTTTCCCCTCCTTTCCCAGCTCGTCCTCTACCTACTTAATCATCTGCTCCACATTGCAGAGGAGAGGTTTCAATCTCCTGGTCAGAAAAAAAAAAAAAAAGAAGAAGAAAAAAACATTTATCGTTTTGGTAAATAGTTCATCCTAAATTGTAGCTACACTTGTTCAATACAGAGGTGCAGAAAAGGGGCAACCAAAAAAAAAAACCAAAAAGGGGAGCACATTTTCACTGAAACAATGAAAACAAAGTTCTCTGCAAGTGTGAGCAGTCGAGCTAATGCTTTCAGATAAAATAAACAGCCACTGAAATAGAGTTCGCGAACTGAATCAAGCTGCACCAGCTTCTCTTAAATGTATTATTCAGCTTGTATGTGAAGTGCTTTGTGAGGTTGCCAGTAGCGCCGCACTGTATGGAACGTCCATCCATCTTCTATACGCACTTTATTCGACTTAAGGTCGCAGAGAGTTGAAGCCAATCCCAGCTGACAATGAGCAGCAGAGTGGACAGGTCGCCGGTCCAGAACGGGTCAAACACACAGAGGCAGACAATCAAACCAACATTTACAATTCAGGAGGAAACTTACAATGATTTTTACTGTCTCGGGGTAAAATGTCTGACTGGACACCAGATTCATGCTTTCAACAAAACTGTATCACACGGAGAGTTTTACTCCGTAGTGGTCCAGTTACTCTGAATTTTGTGAATTTAGCCACATTAGTCGTGTTTTCGGTGTCCATTTACATGACAACTGAGCTGAAAGTTGCCTCAACTTTTAGACGCAACATTTTGGGAAATGGCTCGCAAAGGTACAACTTTTCTAAAATGCTCCCTTTGTGTTGATGAAATGCTGCTGCGTTGACTCCCCGCCCCGCGCAAATTAAATAGTTCTTCTGCACACGCGCGAGTAGATGGACAATAACGACAATGGCAGTCTCCACAGTTGTTTTCAAAATGTTGGTGGAAATGAAAAGTGGAGTAACAAAACTGCAATTAAATGAGGCCTTTGTTGGTAAATGCTTCAATAAGATTACCATTCGTTTACTAAGATCCTGCATGTAGTGTGACATAAGTCAGCAAAAGTACGCTCACAAAAATAAATGATGGATGATCCAATAAGAAAAGCACAAGCATGAGTTGCTTGTGGTAAGGAGATGTACAGTTTGACATGTCGGTGGAGAAGATAATAGATGTAAAAGAGCCTTGCAGCACAAAAGGAAAATTTGAGGTACAACACAGAAAATATCTGTAAAAAGTCGAAGAATCCAAGTCATAGGGAGACGGTGGGAGGAACGTCTCTCACCATGATATGGTCTCTGAACTGTTTTCAACCAAATATTTCCCTGCATATCCAAACTAAACCGTTTCAGATGAATCACATTGGGCTTTTAATCTATTAGCTTCAACTCCCCCAGGTGTTTCCATAATATCTTGTTTTTGCTCATTGTTTTGAAGATTTAGTGGATCACATGCGCATCTGATGCCAGTAAATAACGTAAATAATGCCAAGCATGAGAGTTAACCTCGCTGACATCAACAATTAGTTTATTCACAGAAAGTTAGTGGATGGGAGCATCATTTTTCTGTCTAACAGAAGTACAAAACTGAACAAAAGAAGTACAAAAGACTTTTAAAACTATTTAACTAGAACTTTTTACTTCAAGATACATAACTATGAAGACATATTCATTTGTTGTGAAGAGGCCAATAACCTCATAGTGGAATAGTTAGAGAATGCAATGAGTAAACAATACTTAAATGTTAAGACCCACCATATCAAAAACCTGCACAACTTTCAGAAAAAACAACAAGACAGCTGTGTTTTTATTAAGACGGGCAGTTTTGAGTATTTAATGATGAAGAATTGAGTTCAGCTCTCTCGGTTCTGCTTCCTCCTGTAACAGACCTGATCATCATGGTTGAATGATTTCCTACGAATATCCCTGGTTTCACTTTCAATATTTGTCAGAATTTAGAGTTTGCTCACAAAAACTGGTGCAAATGAGGATGAAGAGAACAAGCTCTGTTAATTGAAGCAACTAATATCAAAGTCCAAAGGGATTAATGCCACTTCAAATCATATTGTTATCGTCATTCTCTAATCGTATTACTCAGTTACAATATCCAGTTTCTGGGTGTGACTAAGTGTTCTGTGTTACGAGCTCTAAATCAAAGGATCTTAGTTAAGTAGATGTTTTTATTACCTTTTATAATAACCAAAGTATTTCTGATGTGAACCTCAATGGCGACTTAATGAAAACCTGAGCGTGTGACTTAAATAATCATATTTGAATAGCCTCTGAGAGGCTGCAGGAAGTACTCCAACGTGCTTTTAAAAAGAGATGTGAAATGCTGTATTGAAAGGCAGACACAAAAGAAATCTAATAACAGTCCTCATCAGGGAAAACTGAATCACCACCAAAAAAAAGTGCAGAGGTGGGCTGATTTTTAAATTAATTTTTTCTTTCTTTTTTTTTTTTTAAAGCCTCACAAGTTGATCTGTTGTAATTTGGAGGCTTTTTTGTTTTAATATCAATGTGCATTCCTGCCTGCACTTCACTTAAGTAATCCCACAGAGCCTCAATAACTCGGCATCAACAAACCGCCTCCACCTGCGTCAACAGCAACACGCCCGCTCCTTCTCCTTCAGCTCCTGTTCTTTTAATACAGACGCCTCCTTCATGCATTCTTAAAGCGTTTTAGTGACGTTAAAAGCCTCCAGAAGGATTTTATGGTACTGTACTTGTTGAAGGCTCTACCTGCCCCCCACCCCCCTCTTGCATGGTTAAGTGCAGGAGAGTTGAGGTCGGAGAGAGACGGATCTGAATGGAGACGTCGTTGCCAAGTTGTCCGATTCTCTGGGGAACGCTGGACAGGTGACTTCGGACGCACCTGGATTCTGCCACGCAGAAAATGTTGTTTGTGTCCAAGAAACAGAAATAGAATAATGAAAGACTCTGTTTTCTGGAAGAAGCCAGACGGGGACGGAAAACAGAGTGGGAGTGGATAGCGACAGCACAGTCGCAGGTAAAAGTAACCTCAAACTGTCATCCTGACATAGTGTCCCATCCTATCGCCGTCTCGGTGCGGCTGAGAGGGAGAAATACGTTTCCACTGAAACATACTGTAGCATTTACCAGATCAGTCAACCGGACAGACAGCAAAGGAGTCCAGTCGGTAATCAACGACCCTGGACTATCTGAAGCTGTCTATTTTTTTATTTTTTTTATCATTTTGATTGTGACACATTGGCCATTATGTATTTTTAAGTAATATCAAGTTTCTTTTTCGGGGCACTGTGTGAAATGCGAGCACAGATTGCGACTGCAGTGTGGGAGCTGTTCGGCTGCTGATTACAAAAAAGCTTGAAGAGGCCTCGAGTGTGCCTCTTGAAGGGAAACTTTTGCCGGCTTTGTATCTCTACAGAGTGGGTGGTGTATGCAAATGAGCACTTTTTAACTTGGGTGTTGCTCCACCGCAGCCTGTGCTGGGAAATGTTCCTCAAATGGGGTCAAGGCTGTGAAAGAAGGTAAGTTCCTCCATTTTTTATGGCGATCTACATAATTGATACTGAATAATGCAGAGCAATCATTGCATATGCTTCCCTTCCTCCAACCTCTTCTGTTACAGATGTTGACCACGACAGACATGGAACCCCCCCGCAGGCGGAAATATCCTGACATGACCCTCATCAAGCTCACGCAAATTCTTACACTCAATCGTGTTTTCTGCTTCTAACGCGTCAATTTTGACTCTCTACAGCAAAGTGTTGCCCGCAGGCATTTACAAGCATTTTGTGAGTTCAACGTTTAATATGTGTATTTGAATCCCAAAATATCAGAGAACGAAACAGGTGCCACTGTGATGCAATTCTGTGTTTTCTGACACGCACTCAACAGAGTACATTTGTTCTGCCATTATTGTACAATGATACAATATTAGGTAAATATTTTCTCTTTAATAATCTGGAAAATTCGGTATTTAAATAACCATATTGTGACATTGTAAGTAGCACCTGAATATAAATCATATCTGTTGTTTTTAATCACCAAATCTATCCCCGCCACAGTAAGAGTTTCTCTCCATTTCTACAGTCCCACAAGTTTCCCAGACATATTTCTGATGCTCTGTTTCAGTTTGCTGTTGCACATTTTATAATTCTGCTGTGTAGCTTTTTTTTTTTTTTCACTTCTGACGACATTTTATTTGCACTGCCAGTCAAATACGGTAGAAAAAGAAGGTTTTCGGTGGTACTGGAGCAGCATCTCTCCACCAATACATTTGTGACCTGCAGAAATCCTGTTGTTCTTCTCCTGCTCTGAGGTCAACTGGTCAGAGGTTGCTGCTAATCTCTTCATTCTGGTGTGACTTTAATGAAGATGACACCTTGGACTGTTCTGGTTGTTGAGGAAAAACACTTTTTCCTTAGTTTGCTCTGCTCATGTAGTTCCAATTCAAGAAGATCCTGTGCTTGACTCTCTACTGTATTGACAGCACAGTTTTTACTACAACAACAACAACAACAACAACAACAACAACAACAACAACAACAAAAATCTCTGCTGGGTGGAAGTGCTTCAACCCAAGAGAGTCCCAAGAGTGTGGCTAACCTGTGGGAGGAGAGTTGATAAACACATTAGATGGATTCAGGTTTAAGCCGTCAATCCAGTCCCCGGAGACGGCGTTTTCTGCTGTAACGGTGCCTCACGAGAAGTGTGCACGGACACATGCTTGCGCATTTAGCACGAGTCAGGGACAGAGGATGAGGGGAGGAAAAAGGGATTAAAGCTTGTGAGAGCTGCAGCATCATACGCGACGGAAGAGAGAAATAAAACTGCAACAGAGTGGGAGGGAGGCTGCCTTTTAAAACTCTTGTATTTTCAGGCTGCACGTGCACACAGGGACACAAAACACACACTGGCTTTTGCACAATGGCACTATCAGACAGAGCCGACAGCCATAACCAGAGATTTACCAGTGGATTTTTAAAGGGCGAGCAGCGCGTGTGTGTGTGTGTGTGTGTGTGTGTGTGTGTGTGTGTGTGTGTGTGTGTGTGTGTGTGTGTGTGTGTGTGTGTGTGTGTGTGTGTGTGTGTGTGTGTGTGTGTGTGTGTGTAGCTGAGTGGGATTTGGTTTAATCCAAACATGAAACACTAGATTCCCCAACACACGTGCACACACTCATATACACATACACAGAACAGTCCCCCCCCCACCCCCCACTGCCGCTATCTTAGACTCTGTGTGTGTGTGTGTGTGTGTGTGTGTGTGTGTGTGTGTGTGTGTGTGTGTGTGTGTGTGTGTGTGTGTCCCTCAGTCTCTTTTAGTGTTGCGTAACAGCTTGATTATATAATTCCAAACATATATGCATGTCCACAAGGCTGAGCACTAGAGGGCATGAAGCATGAGAGAGAATCAATTTGGAGAGGGGTGGGGAGGAGGAGGAGGAGGAGGAGGAGGAGGAGGAGGAGGAGGAGGAGGAAAGGAGGAGGATGGGGGGTGAGGAGGAGGAGGAGGGAACAGGGGTAGGCGGTTGAAGAAGGGACACCGTGGCACTGTGAGAGCACTTTACATCTCTGGGGACAACACTCTGCTTGCATGCTTGACTGGTCGTTTTGCTTTTTTTATCAGTCGGGTGGGTTTTGAGTCTTTTGGTAAACCTATACTGTATATTGGTTGGTTGGTTGGTTGGTTATTTTTTTTGTCTTTTAGCAAACCAATGCTTAATTGGTTGGCTGTTTGTTAAACAAATATTCTCTCGCAGAACCACTTGGAGTTAAACCTTAAACACAAAATAACAATAGCTAAAAAAGAAAAAAAAAGTGTATATTCATCTTCTCTACCTTTTTGAGCAAAATAAACCCGATTTTCTGTTATGGATCCAGCAGGAGTGACTTTCCAGGCTCAAACCGAGGGCCTGTTTACGGAGATCGTTTATGAAGCCTGCCAAATTGCTTACTCACACAAATAGATTGCACTTTCAGTTTTGCCACACCTGACAGGGGATTCGAATATTCAAATGAGGCTTTTCCATGCATTGGATCAATCGGCTGGAAAAAAAAAGTTTCAATATAAACAAGCCAATAAATCACATTGTGCACTGTGTTTTAATCAATTAGCACATGCTCTTTCCTATTTTGTTGAACTGTCTCTATTCATTCATACTGTACCGTAAAAGCTATGACTGAAAAAAAAGAAGACAATGGTTAAAGTATAAAGAGGCAAACGGTAGCTGGTTGAGGGAATTATATGAAATGACAAGAAATGACTGTGTATCAGTGGGTCCAGGTCTGTCATCTAATCCAATATATTTCTTATAGAAGCTTATTTTGGTAATGCAGAGAAATAGTACATTTTCATTGCTATATCTGTCTATATCAGTGGGTTTCTGTGGATATGTTTGGACGGAGATAACAGAAGAACAAATATCAATCATGGTGATATCCACTTGTACACACAGGAATGCGACAAACGTGAGAGATGGTGGGAAGAGAGACACGGCGCTGCTACAAATATCTGAGCGTATCATACAAAACATGGAGGGGAGAGGAACAACAGCGCGCCAATAAAACTGCTGCACCGAGGGGGGAACTAAAAGCAGCGGCTTAAATTAAGATGACAGTTTGAGAACATTTTAGAGTCTGAGCTTTGGGAGGATGTGAGTGCTTTCAGAGAGCTCGTCCAGGGCGAAAGATAATCAAAATGGAACGAGGAGGCGAGCGGCATGAATGAAGTCAGCGACGAGGACCCGCTGGAGATTTAGCAACAAAGTAAGAGGTGGGAGGAAGTGTGGAAGAGACACCGAAGGAGAAAGAACGCATAAAGTTAATGCACGGGTCCCTGGGCAGAGTTGATGTCATTAGTAGCATTAGCAGCGTGGCAGTAAGTGTCAAGTCTAAAAGGTAAAAGGCGACGGTGAGAAGACGCGTACGTACCGAACTGCACAAAGACGGGCTTAAGCCAGAGTGTACACACTCACTCTCTCACACACACACACTCCCACACACACACAGACAGGCCTGTGACTCAGAAACAACTTTCCCCTTATCTCAGAAGCTTTCGCTATCTGTCCAATTCAATTTATCCGTCGACAGCCTTTCTCTAACCCTCCATCCACTCATCTCTCCTCAACCTCCCAAGGCTTTTATCATTCTCGGCTCCCCTCTATTTTCATGTGCTCTCCAATACTCGGCTTGAAAGAATTGAGCATTTTTCTCCCCTTGTTCATCCTTGGCTGACTCCGCGGGCGGCCCTCCGCCCTTCACTTCGCTCTCTGCTGCGACTTCCCCTCAATCTCCAGCATCCAGCTTGTTTGTGTGACTGCCGCTTCCCAACAATCACGCATTAGATGCTCGTTTTCCATCCGTCAGTGTGACATGAAGCGCCGATAAAAGTCAGATTATCAGTGCAGAGGCTCAAATTTGCGGACGTATATATGGACAGGTCCGCTCTGCCTGTCCTATGTGTTCATTTCGTGTGTAATTTGGTACTTTTCCAAGAAGATTATGGATGCAGAGCCATTTGGTGTAATACCACTGATGACCTGTGAGAGCAGTGTTGAGACAGCAACAAGAACAAGTGATATAACGATGGCTTCAAGGAAAGGTTGTATGACTATGTGAGTGGATACAAACAAATCAAGAACATTATCTCACTGAAGCTTCAGACTACTTGTGTCAACGGTTCAGAAACTTCCAACAAAAGGCATCAATTTCTACCCCCTGACACATTTTAAATACCGACATATATATTTATTTTAGCAGTTTTTAACTTGTTCCATTGATAATTGGATTAGAAATGCGTAACCCCTGAAACACAGCTATCAGTATACATACATAAAAGAAGCATAATTGGGACTAAATATTACCTCTATTCAGTGTTGCTGACTATGTCCAGTTCGGCAATGAGAAGCAGCTTTGTACATTCGTGAGGCACTTTCAGGGACTCTGTGGTCTGTGGAGGACACCGTCAGACTGACCTCCAGTGCTTCAGGATGAGAAAATGGGTCAAGGCATCGAGCGCCGCTACTCGTAGAGGAGGGAACGTTCCTTCCCATCAGAGTCTCCAACAACAGTGGGAAAGCTATATGTGTTTCTCGTTGCTTATGACTTAAAAAAAAAAAAAGTCACGAAGATGATTCAGAAAGTTACTAGAGTAGTCCCAGACTTCTGCCTCTGCAACCTGCAACATGATAGTTACTCCCGAACATGCTTGTTTGTTAGGGAGCAACTATCATGTTGTGACTTCAGGAACTACTAAACCAACTTGAGACAGAAACTTTTAACGTTTTCCTTGTATTTCTATAGGATATTTTCACCAAACCTTGATCCTCAAGCCCTGACATGGACTCTTTTTTTTTTTTTTTTTTTTTTTTAAAGACTAATGGACAAACAAGATGCTGAACAAATTATACTCGCCCACAAGTGTCTCCAATCCAGCTCCCCCAAACCAAAAGCAAAATTTCACAGAAAACACTAAATTAAAATTTAATTAAAAATTAAATACAAATATTAAATTAAATTAATTAAAATTGGCTTCGTGTTGAGATTGTAATCATTTTCCAAAGTAATTGTTTGAAAATATAGATATTTGCATAACGTATACTCTGTGAAACAGCAAAGAAGAGGTTTAAAGTTTAAATCCAAAAGATATTTTGGCACTATTTTACCCTGGCCGTAGATTTTGGCCCCTGAATTGGACCCAGACAGTATGCAGAGTGACACAAAAAGAACCCAGACCTTTGAAAGGGGTCATATTTTCCAACCGTAATAATCGTCCCCACACCTGGAACGTCGTCCCAGAGGTGAAGAAAGTGTGTCCTCGCTCTCCCTGGCTTGTTTCAGGTTTTAAAAAGTGTGTTGCTCCAACCAGCCAATCAGAAATCAAACCCTATAAAGTGTGTATCGGGGGTTTAGCCAATCACAGTCAATCTCCCACAATTAGGCATCTCCGCTCTGGCACATGGCGCCACGAGAGAGAATAGATGGGCATGTGCGGCTCACACAGACACAGCAGATTCTAAATGCAGCTCCTATGATCCAATATTGAAATGGAGGAAAATCGAGATAAAGTTGGATTTGGGACAATAAACTTTGGAACTAACGAGACCCATGTGAAAGCTGTATATGACCCCTTTAAACAAATGATTCTCTTTAGTTTGAGTCCAAACAGCACCATTAATCTCGCTCTATCGAAAGGTTGTTGATAACGTGGACCGGTCTGTATCATCCTGGTGTCTCTGTGACACACTGGTGGAGCTGTCAGCTCTGTGTGGGTCAGTCTGATGACTCATTCACACATTAAATTTAACTAGACTTACATCATTTAGTGTCGGTAGGAGGAAGATGCTCTATAATCTGGACGTCAGCGGTACGTGGACGAAACAGATTTATGAACAAAATATAATCGGGAGTAAAAAAAAACTATAACCTTTACATTACACTGTCTGGACTCGACTGTTGTCCCCCCCCCCCCCCCCGTATGCGAATGCTCGCGGCCACGCGCTCCAGAGGTCACATATCGAAAAAGAAAATAAGGGATGAGCTAGGACAGAAAAGGAGGGGAAGCAAGAGAGGAGCAGGAGGAGCGCAGGATGCTCTCTGCGGTCCCTCTGTACTCTGTTCTCTTCCCGTCGCCAGAGAGGTGAGGGGGCCGGTTGTCATGACGCCTGTTGTCATGGCAGCTGGACTTGGTGATAAACAGGAGGACGAGATGCTCCCCTCACCAGCGCTACAGATCGCGTGAATTTGAACAATGTCAATCTTCAATGCGAGGGTGACAAGAACTTTGTCCACACTATTGGGAGGGGGAGGGAGGGGTCTGAGCTGTTCTATCCTGAGGTGGCATGTTCTCCCCCCTTGCCACAGTGGGTTTCTTTCATGCATTTAATTCAGTTAAGGGGGTTTTGGGTTTTCATTATCATGTAAAAATGTAGACCGTTTGGTTGGAGTTTGCAGAATGTTGTGTAGTTTGAGACGGTCGCTTCTGTTTTTGTTGACGTAAACTCTTATTCAGAAGCACAGAGAGTTTTTCATAGGCAGTTTGAACCCCCTGCCGGTTACCCCCCCATGCCCTGATCTGTTCTGCCTGCACAGGGTGTACTCTGCTTTTTGCCTGTTGGGATACGCTTGAGTTCCCCCAGTCCCCGTTTGCAAAAGTGGTTATGGAGTTAGAGAGTCAGCTGGTGGTCCGTGCCATGGTGCCGAGGACAGCGAGGGGCGTTTCTGTGCTGCAGAAGATGTTACCGTCTTTTGGATGGCCTCCGGAGGAAAAATAAACATATATATGAGGTGTTACAGCAAAGTCCTGCTGACACATTGAAAATAAATGAACAAGCCATGGATGTGGGAGGAGATTCTGCTCTTTAGCTACGGTTTCCCCTTGTGGCGTCTGGTTCTTCTTCAGTCATGTGGTTTCTTACTGCATTTTTCATCATGTCATACATGACCAGCATTCATAGGCGACCGTCTCTTCTGTGCCCGTGATGTCCATCATCAGTCATCACAGGGCAAACACACAGAGACAAACGGTCTCACACACACACACAAGTACAAGCAATGGAAGCCACAAATTACCCACGAATGCATGATTTTAGACTGAAGAGCAAAGATACAAACTTCCCATAGAAGGGCCCGGTCTGGACTAGAATCCACAACACGTGACTATGTGTCTATGTACCTATTGCGTCGTGGCTTAAAAATAAAAGTATATGAGTAAGAGGGGTTCACCGTGTACCACAAAGACCCAACAGTGTCTTCTCACTACACCACTGTGGAAAATGTTAAAACTCTGATGCAGTTAAAGAAGATGGTTTCAAAATGTTCCTTCCATCCTGTTCTTCTCAAGTTGAAGTGAAATAATATGCAACAAAGTGAACCTTTCACGCTTTTAATGAATGCAACACTTCTGTTTAATCACAGGTGTGGAAAATCAATACAAACCTCTCCAAACGGGAGCAACAGAAAGGAAACTGACGCCACTTGTCCGGCGGGATACAACTTTTGTTAAAACACTGAAAAGTTATATAAAAATAAGACAATAAATCATTAAAACTTCAACTAAAAAAAACAAAAAAATAAAGGTTGGGAAGGATCCCAAAGAGGAAAAAAAAGTCTACGTGTGGCAGGGCGTCCTCCTGCAGGGGGCAGTGTGGGGCAAACCGTCGAGGCACAGCGGCCTCCTCCGCCACCGGAGCCTGGCTGGAGGACCAGGCCGACAGCTCTCGGAGCTCATCAGTCCATCGTCTTCTCTCACGCTCTCCTCAGCTGCTCGGCTCCTTGTTGCAGCTGGCAGACTTTGATTCGGCTCCGTTCTCCGAGTCCAGCTCAGCCTCGTTTTCTGCTGCTCCGCCCTCCTCCTCCTTTACCTCCTCATCGCCGTCCTTCTTTTTCTGCCCCATGCCCTGCTTGTCTCTGAAGACTTCCACCCCTAACATTCGGAGGTAGTGGAACCTCTCGTTTCGGGGGACGAATGCCCGGATGGACGTCTTCCCCCTCCAGCCGCAGAGCTGGATGGGACACTGCGGCTCGTCCGGGTTACTGAGACGCGGAAAAGCAACGGTGGGAGTCAGAAAAAAACCCGGGGAAAACCAGCCTCCACTTCCACAGATACAGAGGAGCGAGTTAAGCTACTCACTTTGGGTTAGGAAGGTACTTCAACACGATGCTGCCCATTCCTGAGGACAGAATAACGGTGTATTTAAATCCATACAGGACAGACTGCAAGACAAAACCCCCTTTTAGAAGGAAAACGTAGAGATAATCTGTTCCTTTTTAAGAACCGTTTTAAAAAAGAAGCTGATATTCAGCTTGGATAACTTCTAAAAAGCTCAACTTTAATGTCTAGCCTGCATTAATTATAAACATCAGCTCCACAGATATCATTTTCCAGTTAAAAGTCTTTCTTATTATTCGCGCTCAGTAATTAACACCTGCGTAACAAATGCTACATGCTCACCCTGCCTGCCTCCGACATTCAATTACAAAAGCATCACGCAGTGAGACTACTGTGGCTCACACTGGCTCCTTTTCCTGAGCTTTTTAGGTCAGCGCCTTGCTCAAGGGCAGCGTTTTGTTGAGGAGGGCCAAGCATTTACTCTCCTCTTTCATTTGTTGCCAGTCGAGCCGTGAACCTTGCAGCCACTAATCTGCGGCGCCGACCTGCGGGCTGCTGCTGCTGCGTCCAAAACCGCCGGCTCAAAGGAGACGCTTGTGTCGTAATCCCAATTCCATTGTTGGAGATGTTAAATACCTATTTTCTTGGCCTGAGAGTGAGCGTCCTCCTCCAGTTTGCTGAGGAAGGGGTTCTCCTGCGTCAGCAGCACTTTGATGTCCTCCACACTCACTCTGATGATCCGGGAGTGAATGTACGGCTGCAGAGTGTAGATGCCCTGCAAGGAGACGGCCACGGCAAACTCTTGAAATGAATTCATTATCGGTTTATTGATGTGTGAATTTGGCCGTCTGGCCTCGTGCTTCTTCAGCCGCGGCGATGGCGGCAAGAAGCCTTTCCACAACGCAACAATAATGTCTCATCAACTCAAAAGAATTTGCAGGGCAGGGAATATGTTCAGTATTTAATAATACTTTAACACTTGAGAGCCAAACATTAATTTGCATTAGAAAAGGAGGATTAGAGGAAGTATAAGGAAAATGTGCACCTAAGAATGGGGAAGGATTTTATAACTGTGGAGCTTTCAATTAACAAGGCCGACCAAGAACAAGAGGCTTTACAGAAAATTTATTTTATTTTTTTTCCACACCTGCAATTATTGTGCGGCTTCCTGAACAATGCTAATAATGTACGTGTGTGTGTGAGATTTACATCCTGAGCCAGTCTGAAGGCACAGCCGAACTCCTCTCCGTCGCTGTTGCGGGACCACACCTTCACTCCGGTGTTGATAACCTGGGAAACAAAAAACACAGCTGGAGTCTCATTAAACATCGTCTACACCTCTCTGTCAAATCCAACTTATAAAAGAGAATCCAATAAAAGGGAATCCAATAAAAGAACAATTGTTTTTATTGTGTCTTGAGAAAATAATTTCTAATGGAAATCGTTTCGATCCAAGAAACTGTTACAGATAAAGAGAGGATGCAGACAAAGCCAAGACTTTGTTGTCTTGTCTTGGTGTGCGATTGTATCGAGGTGGGAGTGAAACTTTCCATAGCAGTCCACAAGCATTAAATCTAATAAAATACAAGTTTGTGGAGAAAATGCAAGGAAGGAAATTGGGACAAACGTGTAATGGGCTTCATGTTCTACTAATTCTTGTCGGCTCATTGATTGATTGAAAGTGGAAAACCTAAAGAAGCTGGTAGAAATACAGAAATGTTGCATGAATAAAGTATAAATATAGCCATAGGTTTGGATCTGAGCTGCAGGAGAGAAAAAAAAGATGCGTCAGCAGCCATTGTGTTGGTTAGCTCCTCTTCTAGCTGCTTCTTTAAGGCCCCGTTTACACGACGACGTTTCAAGTGAAAATGCATCAGTTTTGCATTTTCGTTTCATAAACTTTTTTCGTTTACACGGAAACGACAGGAACACTATAAATGATGCAGTTCTCTTGTTGGGCCACTAGTGGGTGCCGTTTGTATTTGTGATGAAAACACACATGCATGCACTCAAGAGAACAATACGCTAGCAACATTAACAATGGTTGTCATATAAATAGATCCCAAAACCACAACGAAAGGGTTTTTATTCTCAATTGAAAACATTGTCTAATGGGGTCTGACTGGCTCAATACACCATCTGGAGGTGTGGGTGTGTATTGCAGGACAGAGCATGCCAAGCCCAATCTGGAGTCAAACCTAGGACCCACTATGAGACGTGAGAGCAAACCACTACCCTGCTGTTTTGCTGCATTCTGCTGATTTACATTAACATATCACATATTGTACTTTTATACTTGTACCTACATTTAGCTCACATTTCACATGCAAACTACAGTCACAGTGTAATGTTGTTGCTCTCCAGAAATGAGCAATAAAACTACATTTTATTTACAGACTCGTCGTTTAAAAGTACAAACAGTGAGTCATGATGTTCCTCGCAGTCAAATCATTGATGTCTTTAGTAATTACACCAAACTCTTTGGCTGCAGGCAGCGACAGTAGAAGATATTGGAGAACCGTGCAGCCGGTCTCTGGCGTCCCAGCAGGAGGAGAAGCGATCGGCACTGATTTGCATCCGAAAACAGATTTGATATAAATATACACGCTGTATTGTTCTAACCTAGGGGGAAATGAAGCAAATTTATGTGGTGATTTAACACGAGGCTATCAAAGCAGAAGTGATCGATATTAAACTCTGGTGAGCAGGAGGGAGAAGGCTCGGTTTAACAGTTTGGTTTTTTCTTTGTGATGTTTTTTTTTGGTTTTTTTTAAGAATCCTTATGTTCGCTCCAGCCGAAGAGAAAGTGGAGTAAAAAGTGAGAAGCATCAAACACAGAGAAGAACAAAGCAGAGTGCCACCTGTGCAGGCGCGACAGGGTGGAATAAAGACATCAGTTTATCCTGCTTCCCTCGATTACGCGAAGAGAGGGGAAAAAAAAGAAAGGCACCAATAAGTCTGTAATAACCACAATGCACCTCCGAGCAGATCTATACTTGATTCTCCAGTGGAGATCGATTATAGATTCTCCTGCTCACGCACCTTCATCCGCTCGGTGTTGTTGAGCAGCACATTGCGGAGCTCCTTGGACACCATGTACAGGTGTCTCTTCTTGCCCTCGTGGGTCCGGGTCAGGACGTTGAGCTTGGGGAAGTCGGGAGACAGATCGTAGAAAGATCTACGAAGGGGAAAACGGAGAGTCTTTCAAACGTTGCTAGAGGCTGGAAGCAGAATGCGGTGCTCAGACACACACACTCACTGGATGGTGGTGAAGACGGGGTCGTCTGCAGTCAGGAACACAAAGGGGTTCTCCTTGTACCCAAACAGCCTCATTTTCTTAGAGGGTGGAGGCCTGAAGGGGGGGAAAACGGGAGTCCACCTGTGACTCAGCAGCTTCCCTTTTGTCCACGAGCACCGGACGAGCGTGACTCACCCACACACGCCGCCGTCTTGTTTGGCGGCGGACTCCTGCGTGGCAGGATCTCCAGTGGTCGCCTCCTTGTCGGCCTCTACGTCCGCCTTCCCGTCAGCGACGGCTCCTTCGGCCTCCTCCGGTGAGCCTTCGGGGAGGCCCGCCGGGGACGGCGCCGCCGGGGAGGCCGAGCTGGAGGAGGCGTCCTTCCTCAGCTGGAGACGAGAGGATGGAGAGAGAGACACAGTGAGGGGAGGATCACGCTCCATTTCCCACCTTGGGTGAGACGCGTGTGGAAATCGCTCATCCGTTAAGGTCATGTGTGTGTGTGAGAGAGATGGAGTACCTTGGGATATCTTTTGTTCCAAGGCATCGGGGCTTTCTTCACCAACACGGCCACAAAGAAACCTCCAGTGTTCTGGTGATGGGGCAGAATCCTCATACTGACACACACACACACATACACAGACACACACACACACACACACACACACACACACACACACTGGGTTTCACAGTGCTGCCTACTGTAAAACAAAATAAGGATCCAATCGTTCCTTTTTTAGGAAATATTCTCAACAATTTCTAAGGGGTGCTTTGACAGTATGTGATGGGAGCGCCCTCTGCTGGGACTACACCGAATGAGCACCTCGAGTAGACATGACATCATCAAACACAGCGTGTCATCAAACACTGGCTGTGTGTGCTTGTTAATAACTCGATGTAAGAGAGAGAAAAATAAAATCGGACACGTTACAAAGCCGATGAATTTGATTTGAATAGAGGCAGAAAAAGCTCCAAGAGTTCCATTTTGCCTCAATTATTTGTTTCACGTATTTCATGCAGGAAATCTGGATATCACTTAAACTATATTCAATTTTAACGCCGCAAGCATCCCGGGATCATTTTACACCTCTTCTCTCTACACACTTTAGAAAAAACGAAATAAGCCAGAAAGAGACGTCAGACTTTCTTAACTGTATTTTGCATATGTCCCCTTCAAATCACTCGGCATTCGTTGCAGCCCCCAGGGGACGAACCAACAACTGCAGTTTACAAAAGGACACGCTCTAACACTTCATACAGCCCAGCCTTAAAGGGTGTGCATGTGCTCATACCATCTCTCCAGGTGCATGTCTGCCAGTTTGTCTTTGTCTTTGGGGGGGAACATGGTGGGGCGGATCTGTGTCTGACGGCTGACGGGCACCTCGGACCAGTCGGAGTACCACTGGCCCTCTTTGGTCATCAGCTGCAGACCGGAGAGCATAAGCCACAGTCAGACGCGGCTCGGTGGTGACGAGTGAAGACTGAAGTTTGTTTGTTGCTTTACCTTCCAGGAAGTCGCCCCGGGCATCCACCTCAGGCCCGGCAGGTCGGACGAACTGTCTGCCAGCTCCAGCGCTCCTGGAGGGGGGGGAGGGGTCTCTGATTTAACACTGAACCGATGCTATGAAGTGTTTTCCTTTCTAAACTGTGAAGCACTTTGAGCTGCAGTGCATGAAAGATGCTACACAAGTTATTTTATTATTGTTGTGAATTTAGGATGAGAAGGTCCATTGTAATGAAATAATCCAGTTATTTCTACATTGCATGGATGCTTCTATTAACCATAACTCATTTACTCTTCATCATATCTGGAAAACTCAAAAAAATGACCAGAAAGCAGAGATCATGTCCTAGACGTAACAATACAACCAAAAACTTCTGCGGGTCTGAGAAGACCACTCAGCACAGATGTATAACATGCAGTAAAATACCCACAGTGATACTGAACAGATTCTAGATATTGAAAGATAAAATATTGGGGAATCCACAAAATCTAAATGGCAATGACATAGACACAAACATTAAAATGTGTTTCCCCAACTTAAATCGGTGAGATGAGGAGTGGTGTACATAAGTACACCCACTTCAACATGCTATTTCTAATTTATGGATTTATTCCTCCGTCAATGTGGAATCTGAATCATGATGGAGCACATGATGTTAATCACGGGTCAGTTTATTACCTTCGCTCTTCTCCAGCAGGGCGGCTATGACGGCTTCATCCTCCACAGGGTTGAGTGAACAGGTGGAATAGACCATCCTCCCTCCCACAGCCAGCTGCTCCACGCCGCGCACGGCGATCCGCAGCTGGAGCCTGGTGGAGACGCACACACATAACACACTCTGCAACACCGCCAGCTTTCCAGATCAGCTGCATTCTTGAATTTGTTTAATCAATTCAGTGGAACGCACGGTTTCCCGATGTGTCGTGCGAGAACCTCCCCCCCCCCAAACTCACCCGTGGAGGTGCAGGCTGTTGCTGGTTGTCCATTTCTTCCAAACGTCTATGTTCTTCCTCATGGTGCCGTCCCCGCTGTGAAGCAGAGAGCAGACAGCGGCGTCAGCATGAAGACACGAGAGATCCCCCCCCCCCCCAAACACCGGTGAAACGCCGACTCATCACATCACTGCTGCAACAAGCAACTCCTTGGGGAAAGATGTCGGCAAAGCCCCGCCGCCATCTGCCCCATCAAATCTCCTCCCGTGACATTTTCCTCCTCCAGCAGCTTCCAAACCCAGACTGACCTGCAGGGCACGTCGCACAGGATGCGGTCGTAGAAGAGGGCGTTCCTCCTGCCGTCCGACTCGATCTGGAGCGTGGGGATGCAGGAGGCGTCGTGGTTGATCACCATGATGCAGGGGCTGTTGAGGCGCTTGGCCTGGTGCACCAGCAGGTAGCAGCGCTTGTTGTCCACGTCGTTGGCGATGACGAAGCCCTCTGCAAGGCGGCGTGGATTGACACCGTTAATACACAGGAGATGGGACTTCCACATCCTTTCTGGTTTAAAAGGTGTTTTTTTTTTCCCTCACCGGGGAACGGCACTTCCATGTCAGCGTGCAGCATCTCAATCAGCTGGGCCGTTTTTGAACCTGGAGCTGCGCACATGTCCAGAATCTGCAGAGGAAATGGTTTGGACATCGTTATTGCTTGAAGGCACAAATTGTGGAAAAAAAATAATGTCTCCTGTGATGTTTTTTTCACCTTGTGATGGGACTCGATCTTCATGAGGAGAGGAGGGATCATGCTGACGGCTTCTTGACGGCTGATGTTTCCCTGCGAGGACGAACACAGTCATGTCTGCTTTACTGAACCCTCACTTAACTATAACACTCAAAAACAAAACCCAGCCTAAACAATAACTGCTCTTGTAAAAAGGTTTTGTTTTAACTCCCGTATAACTCACCGACTCAGTCTCGCTAACCAGAAACTGGTGAAACTTCTCCAGCAGGGGGGACTTCCTGATGATCTTCCTGCTCATGTTGGTGTGCCACGCCTGCTCATCGGGGTACCTGGACAGGGGACAGACACACTGGTGTCGAGCCTGAGGTTTGAACTCAGCGTTGCGCTGAACCACGTGATGGAGATTACCAGCTGAGAGGCTGCGGAGCCTCGATCTTCTGACCGTCCACCTCCAGCTCCTGGATATCTTTGAAGTATTTCTCCTTCAGGCAGTGGAGAATCTCTTTGGCATGGCTGGAGGCAGAAAAGACGGGGTAACAGGCTGTGCTCAAGGAGCCAGGGTGGTGGCCATGGAATATGAACCACTGCCACGTCAAGATTCCTCACAGACTGATAATAATGGATATAAAGATCCCATCGAGGTTGATTTGACCACCCCTGATTCGAATGTAATATTAACTCATGCTCGCCCTCTCACCTCTTGTAACCTGTAATGCGGATGGTCGCTGGCAGCGGTTCCCTCATCGCCTCCATGAACTCTTCAAACTCTCCCTCGGGCACCAGAGCCTGCTCCTTGTAATAGTGCTCAAATAGCTTGTTCTCCTTGATAATGTCAGCATATCCGGCTCCCCAGCCCTGGGTTAACGCAAGGATTTTATGGTTAATGCACGAAATCACATCGAAACATGTAGCACGGTATTCAGGTTGAGCTGGAAATTATATTGGGTTGTATTAGTTATGCCTGTGAGGAGTACATGTAGAATTAATGTCCATAGAAATTCCGTTATCTTGAGACAGCTTATAACTTTGAATCAGGACGTAAATCAATGTCTTCTCGACTGTATGCATGGCTAGATAATGTTAAAATCTGTTGAGGCGAAATAAAGAGAAAAAAAACACGCTGGATGGATTAAAAGCTCACACATGACTGTACAAGTTATGATAGCCAACAGAGAAACCTTTTCACATCACAGCCCGACTCCATACGTTAAAAAAAAAAAAAAGTCGTTACCAGAGTTTCAATGAGCCATATTTGCATTTTTAACATTTAAATGGAGATGTTGTATGTAGCTTCTGTGATTAGCCATATTGTGTGCGCAGTCTTACAGCGATGTCTCTGTCGTCCCTGCCAGTATTCTGGTTTTTCTGCCTCTGTCTGCTTCTTTTCCCCATTTCGGAAACAGTCACGACCCTGGACACAAATCTGCGTAATATCGTGATTGTTAGAGGCCGACAGATGAGCATCAAAGTCTGGCAGAGAGCAGAAACACAGCCAGTGAAACGCACTGCTCCCGTCAACGTGTTGCCTCTGACCCACGTGAATCAGGACCCAGGCGAGGTGCCCCCATATTCTGCCTGAATAAAAGTCAGTTTTGCATCATTCTGACGCATTTACTGCTGTCAAAAATGTATTTTCTTCCAGAGTATTGAGGAAAAAAAATCACAAAGTAGGCATATGCTCTTTATCTTTATTAACTTATCTATAATGTACAGGGTTGGGGAGTGACGAATTACTTGTAAGGGCATTATGTAATTAGGATACCAAAAAAAATGTAACTGGAATATGTTACAGTACATAAAAAAATGCAATCTCGTTACAGGTAGGTATATTCGAAAAATATGGGATTACAGAGCGGAATTCCAACATAAAAATAAATGGAATAAACAAGAAATGCAGCCGTTACATCCACCGCCCACTGGCATTGCGACACTTCCCGACGCTTTCAGGTAGACTGCAACAACGAACGCATGCGTTGCCATGGATTCTGCAGCCTTCATGGAAATTCAGACGTCGTTTTGTTTTGAAATCGGAGAAGGCTCTTAACTTTAACTTGAACAATGCAAATTATGCCTCCCAGCCGTGAAAGTGCTGTTAAAGTCCAGGAACTCGATGTCTCACCTGAAGAAACATCTCGGTTCCACAAAACCCGCTCACTTTCACTGAAACACACCTGGACTCTGTCAACTAGTTTTATTAGCTCATAACCTGCCAGTAACCTGCCAATACCAGTACTGGTGCTGATGGTAGTAAGTCATTCTCAATACGTTTAGGGGATCTCATGTTTTAGTTATTAATTGGGTCGACATGCGCCATAACTTATTTATTATTATTATTTTTTAAGTCTGCTGTTGACTCAGTGGCGTGTCCAGCGGGTTGTTTAGTTATTATCAATCAGTGATTTATTCTGCCAGAAACAGCCTCTCAAACCTATCAAACATTTATATTTAAGTCCGGAAAAAAACAACATTAAAACAAATGAGGAAACAGAGTGAGTTTAAGAGATGAGCACATTTTCTTGAATAGAAATAGTTTTGAGAACAAATACGTACATAATTGAAAACTTCATTTGTATTGTGGTTTTGATTATTTAGCAAATCCAACACTGTTTTTTTTTTGTTTACTGAGTTTTGATAGTTCAACTTGTTCTGTTAAGTGCGATGCGTGTATAAGATGTGTCAAAACACTGAGCAGATGACACATTGTATTCTTTCTTGTCTGTGGTGAAGTAATCCAAAAGTAACTAAAACTACTCTGGTACATTACTTTTTAGTTTAGTACTTAGAGTAAGTTAGTTTAGTTTAGTTAAGAGTATGTTTTTTTTCACAGGTCACTTGTAATTGTAACAGATTACATTTTTTAAGTAACCTTCCCAAGCTTGATAATGTAGTATGACTTTATCATGTATATGAGCCAGGCACTCTTGATCGGCTTTGTATCAGCACAGTCGCCATGTTGGATGAGGACACTTCCAGTAGTGTAGTGGTCGTTTCTGTTGAGGAAGGATGTCTTCACATACTACTACTACTACTACTACTACTACTACTGATGATGATGATGATGATGATGATGATGATGATCTGTTTTGGTTTGGTTTATGACCAGAACCGACTCTACCCAATGTAGCACCCCAGGTGGGATTTTATAACACCCCTCCATCTGCAATTTGGATAGCCTTACAAAAGTAATCAGATGGCATATGTGTACCATTGTATTTCATTTATAAGACCATATGTCATCCAATTCACATGCTTAACAAATTAAAAATGTACAAAAAAATCTGAAATACAATATAAATACTCTTACAACATAATCAAATGTAAATTACTAAACAATAGTAATAATAATAATACAATCAACATCACATTATTTGAGTGACCATTCATTGCTGAAGTTGTGATATCTGTTGATGGCCCAACCTTTACAGAGGTTGGACTTGAACATATCACATCTGTGTCTAAAAAGAGAAGAGTGTTATAGCTATTGCATTTTTCTGATATGTTTATCTGATAAATTAAATACAACTGTATTGTAATTTCAGCGAAATGTTGATAAGTAGATGCAAAGGAGTTTAATATGGCTTGAATGCTAAATTATGCTTAAACAATTAAAATACTTTAGACAGTATGAACTGTAACAGTGAACAACTCGGGTTAAAAATGTGATACTAATGCCCAGATTATGTCAATGTTGACACCCACTGAGTCGTTTTAATCTTTACAAATGATCCAAAACAGTAAATGCCATCTACTGGAATATAAAACTGGCCATTGATTGATGAGCAGACCAAAGTTCTTTGGGGTCAAAGTTAAGAGAGTCAATATACTTGTGCAAATACTTCACTATATACATCCAACAAATTTAAGTTTCAACACTACTATTTAAGCTTAAATTTCATTATCACTTTACACTCGTCAAACATAAGGCCCCTGGGCCAAAAGTCGCCTGGAAAAGGCTCCAATCTGGCTGGACAAACCACCAAGCAATTGGATTTATGAGATTTTTTAAATTATTTATATTTTTTTATTTTTCACTGTATTGCATGGACGAGAATACCCTATTTAAGGTCTAGTTACAAAGACAATACACACACACATCATATATATGACCAGCACCACCAAAATATATTTTGACACCCTGATTATTCGGATGGACACCCAAAACACCAATTCTTGCATAATAATGTGAACGTGCATTGCAAAATACTGTACTTCTGTGTGTATATATATATTTCAATTTATATGTATATATATGGTACCCAAACTCGGGTCCTGGAGGGCCAGAATCCTGCATGTTTCATCTCCCTCCCAGTTGCAGCGCAGGTGAATGCAATGAAAGGCTCGTTATTGGGCTTTTTCACAGCCTTGGTGATGACATCATCATTGGATTCAGGTGTGCTGAAGCAGGGAGCGACCTAAAACATGCAGGACACCGGCCCTCCAAGACCCGAGTTTGGGCACACCTGTACACTATTTAATGTATGATGTAGAATAGAGCGTTCTGATTGGCTGGCTGGCATCTACGCCATATCTGTCCACGCGTGTTTATAGGTCGAAGCCCATCGCGAGGCATCATACAGTCGGCCGCTTCCGCGTGTGTAGGGCGCGCGTTGAAACGTCAAAAGTCGCCAAACACTGTGTTTTTTTAATCCCCTTCTTTCACAGTCCTGTTGCGATGGAGGCGCTGCTCTCGTTGCTCTTCTCCTCCCAGCAGCAGGAGCTGCTCGCCCTGGACCGCATGGCCTACGTCATGCTCTTCATGGCAGCCTGCTCCTTCGTCGCTTTGCTGTTCCAGAACGTCCCGTATGGCCGCTACACCACCGACAAATACGGATTTCCAGTGAATGCCAGGTTCGCCTGGTTCGTGCAGGAGCTGCCCGCCTTCTTTCTGCCCCTCGCCCTCTTGGTCTGCTCAGCCTCCTCTAAAACGTCAGCGCTGGAGAATCAGCTGCTCATCGCCATGTACATGTGTCACTACACCCAGAGGTATGTCGGCTCGTGAGCGGTCAGGTGATTTTTGATGTCGATTCAATTAAACTTTATTTGTATAGCACCAAATACAACACAGTAACGTGAAGCCATAGGTCTGCTGTTGTCAGTTATTTACACTCCTGCTGCAGATCTCCAATGTATCCCCACACCCTCTTCCACATGTTCTGCATTTATGTAACAGCATTGTTAAACAAGTCAAGGGGTTTTTATTGGAATCCATGCAAACTACTTATTTTCAAATACTTTAACTAGCTGTGATGCATAGTTTATATTTCTCATTTTGTTTTTTCTTTTTGTGATTAATTAGTCTGTGATAACTTATGTTGGAATATATATAAATATTTTTTTGCAATTGATTTGTATTGGTAGAACTTGTCTTTATCTCCATTCTAAAGTTATACTGTGCTTTAGTACAATATCTTTTTAATAGTCCAGTCACCATTTCATATGATTTTGAGTACCACAATGGAAATAAGTCTTGACTTTTTGTCATCCTTGGGTTTTTTCAGTATCATAAAAAATAGTTTTATTTTGTATGCGCTTGTAGAGAATCTAAATAAATTCATTCATTCATCATGGAGAATCCAGTTCCTCATGTTCCAGTCTTTAAAAAGGTACTGAACTGGATTAATTCATATTTATCGGACAGTTTCCCCTTCCATGTTTAACCAAAGTTAAACATGGAGTTCCATAGGGTTCTGTCTTGGGACCTATATTTTCCCCATTTTAAATGCAGTGCATAGGAAGCGATTGTATATGCTGGCTGTCCACTCACTCCCCTGGATTTTATTAAAATGCAGAATAGTGGCCTACTCCAGACACTTCATAAGATACACAAGTCCTTTAAGAGAGCAGCTTAAACAGTATTTAATGCCTTCATTTTCAGGAACTTTCCTCACGCAAACAAATTGCAATTTGACCAGTTCCATGGAAAATGACTTTCTTAAGTTCACCAAGTCTTTTCTTATTCAACTTTAAACAAACAAGATTTCGGTTACTAACATTTTGTTTCTCTGCAGATCTCTCATTTATCCGCTGTTGATACGAGGCGGGAAACCGACACCCTTCGTCTCATTCATCCTGGCCTTTGTGTTCTGCATCTATAATGGGTACATGCAGATCAGATACCTGAGTCAGTATGCTGAGTACCCTGCAGACTGGGTGAAACACCCATGCTTCATTATAGGTAGGTCTGTGAACAGAAGTGTGTGCAATGCATTGCAATGAGCATTTTGGTACTTTAAATCAACATATTGGGCAAATGCCAGGAACAACGGTAGAATTCTTGGACAGATTACAAAAAGTAGTTTCAAGTGATCTTTGTCCCACAGCCTGCACTGGGTCCTCTGGGTGGCCACTTTTGGCCCGCGGGCCGTATATTGAACACTCCAGCCTCAGAGCCAGTTTTAGCACCGTTGTAATAGGACCCAAAAAAGACCTATGACCAAAGAAATGCCATGTGCTGAAATCAGGTTTCATCCACTCTAATGATAGAAGCACAGACACTCATGGATTGAATTCAACGGCAACGACACTTCATGTATAAACGGTGTCAGAAATTAGGTGTAACTTTGGGTTTTAAAGGTATAGAGTTCAACAAGTGCCATGCAGGCCTGCTCCTGGTGGGACTAAATCTGTTTTCAAGGCCACCATAGGTTATCTCTGTTTGGAAGTGAAAGTGTGTAATGTGCAGCCTCACCACTAGATGTCCCCATATCCTACATGCCAGTTCAGATACAGGATTAGAAAACGTGCCATTGTTGCACTCCTGAGCGCAGGGTTGTCAAACAAAATAATACATTTAATTTTATAATGCACCATGTATTTAAACATCACAGCGCTCCAGGTAAAATGTTAAAAGTAAATACAAATGAATAAAAAAAAAAAACAAAACTGGCCTGCAAGAGGCTTCAGTCCAGCTCAGGAAATTAAAACCAAAAGGCAGTGGTTATAGGTCAAGTATAAGACATCTCACTGTATTTGGCACCAGAAAACCATTAAAATTGTCTCCTTTATGGGAACTTTAGCAATTCTTGATACAAAATGTTTGGTTTTTGTGAAAATAGAAATTTCCATCACATATTCTCTGCACTACAACAAAGAAACTTGTGAAGTTTAAATGGCCTTCATTGCAATGCCAGTTGAGTCCTGATGTCTCCCCTACTATTTGTTAGCGAATCTTTAATTGTTCCTGCTCAAGGATACAGCTAGAATTTAAAGGACAGTGTGAAGATTTGAACTCAAGCAGAGGGAGAGAGTGGAAGTTTATCAGGAAATGGCTTTAGGGCCCATTTGATTGTTCATATAAAGATCATTTTAGAGGGGAAAGGTCACTAGTTGCCTAAAACCCCACTGTGGTGACGTGTGGACTGTAGTATGGACAGTCGATTAGTCAAGTATTTATGTTTAACTTTAAAAACATACACGACTCTCCTCATCTTCCAGTTATTACAGACTGGTACAAACTGAGGCGTCGCTTCCTCTTTAAGCTTCTTAGAATGTGTTCCCGCCATTAGATTTTAGATGCTTTCCATGAAGGTCTTTATTTCAAAATCTAATGCATTATGCAAACTCTTTTCTTAATTAAATATGATTTATTAGATTTTTTCCCCATCCGTTTTGTGCTTGTTTTATTCTCATGCATAGCACTGACCTTTGTACAATTAAACTTGCAAGCTTGTAAGTATCCGATATCTTAAAACTCTTCAAAGTTTAGCTTTTTTTTTTTTTTTTTTTTTGAAGTCCACTCTCCGTGCCCTGAGTCATCACCTCATCATGGTGGAAAAACCGTTGAGCCGGCTAAATCCGCCGTGCAGCACATCAATCTCCTCATGTTGCTTTTGGAAGAGAAACAGAGGCGGATTTATCTCGGGACGTTCAAATGACTTTCTTTAAATTTACAGCTCTTTCTGTTGGACGTTCGTCGGCGAAATCTCCTGATCGCGCAGCTTTTGGCTTTTTGTCTTCAGGGTCTCTCCTGTGGCTGGCCGGCTGGCTCGTCAACATGCACTCCGACCACATCCTCAGGAACCTCAGAAAACCCGGAGAGACCGATTACAAGATTCCCAGAGGTAAGGGGTTTCAGACATTTAGCGCACTGGCACGCCCGGTGCATATTCAAGTGGAAATTAAATAATGGATACAGCATTAACGTGCCACAGCCCAGATTCAGTGCGTCTGGGTTTCCCTTGGTTGTGGAAAGGATTACACGGGGAAAGTGAAGCTCAAACGCAATCGGCTCAGTGACGATTTTGGGTGGGGGGGGGGGGGGTTAATCTGGTTACCAGAGGACAAGTTTGTTTTGAAGTCCCACCGGTACTGGCTCTGGTCATGAAGGTTTGTATATTTAACAGAAAAAGCTGCATAATCTAGGCATGAAAATCCCAAATGTGTGCGGTTACAGATGGCGGGGAACCGAACTCCAGATGTCACATGGCACACTGACTCAGTTTGTGCATGACTGGCAAATTTGGATTGTCGTTTTTGCCATCCTGCCTCCGACCTCGATTGAAAAACAGCATTTCAAATGGAATATTTTCTGTTCTTACGGCAAAAAAAGTCGACCAAAAACACAGAAGATGACGTGAGGAAAGCATGTTTGGGTGTAATATCCAGGACCTTTTATTTATGCGTCGTGCAGGAAGGAAACCCAATGACCTCAGCTTGTTCTGGCTTGTAAATCACTTTGAACAATGGACTAAAGCAATCACAGTGGTGGTTCACTGAAACTTCAGCGGGGCAGTGGGCAGGTTCGAATCCTGCTGCCGACAGAGCTCTCGCCACTGTCCTGATTATTTCTTACATTTTAAAATACTTGGCCATAGTTGGAAAGCCTCATTAATCCAACATGCATTGTGTTGACAGATGGTGGAAAGAACTGGATCAAAAACGTTGGTAGAGAAAGTTTATTTTACCTGAAAAACCTTGATGGCATTAAAAATCTGTTTTTTCAAGTGTCCTAGGCAAGACAGGCAGCAGAACGTTAGAGTTTAGACAAAACGGGCACATAAAACGTATAAGAAAATGTTAATACATTAAAAAAAACATGCAAATTTGCAAAACACAAAGTGTGCATAAATGTAATCAATTCTCTATTATTCAAAACATCTGCAGACAGATGTGTCTGCCTCCCAAGTTAATACGCAACTATTTAAAAGTGAAACCAGGTTTTTGAGTTTTGGGGTTTTTTTGTAGTTCGTTCCAAACAGATGGAGCCTCAAACCTGAAAAATCCTTTTTTTTTTTTTCCCCCCCCAGTTCAGTCCCGACTTTAGGAACAGACATTAAAAGATTATAAGAGTCTGTATTTCTGTGACTGATGTAGTTGTGAAGGCAGAATGGGAGTAGACCATCCAACAGGAGTATATAGGAGACGGTGACGTGTCCGACGTTTAGAATTGGTGATGAACCTTAAGAGCTCCTCGATGGACTGTAAACTACAAACATCACTGTAATCCAGCACTGACATGAATGTGGCAGAATCCTGTCTTTTTCTCTATTCGGAAGAAAAAAACGTTTTAGCAAGTTGCTCAATCAGAGCGGTGAAGGGACGGGGAGTTGTTAAAGAAATGGCCTAAATATTTGCAGGTTGTGACCAGTTCAATGTGAGATCCCTGAGCAGTGACCATTGAGGGGAGTTTTGGAAACTAGATCTTTTGTTGTTGCCCACTTTCAGACCAGTGAACTCTACTTCACTGCCTTATTGAGCATTTATTGTGTTGCTTTATGTACTTTGGCAATAGATTGTTCAATTGTGAAGGAGTCCTGAACTTTGTTCTGAAGCTACTTCACTATTGCATCACAAAATGTAGTGAGCTTCAAAGCCTAAATGTATTTTTTCTTCCCCCATGCATCCACTGTTGTCTGGTGACAAGAAAGCCCCCCCCAAAAAAAAGCTGCAATCACATCATGGCATCAAACGCCACGGCCTCCGTACCCTACATGCTAATTTTCCAGCGCGGCGGTGTGATTATACAGAATCACAGTGTGAGCGCAATCACAGGTTGTCACAAGTTATCTTCTCCTCTCCGCCTCGTCCTTCCCAAAGCCCTCACATTAGTGTATAAATACTCGTCGTGTGTGTGGATTTGCTTTCACTGGCACTGACATTCCCTCCACCGCACTGTGTTGATAGTAATCATGTCAGACGGCGGGCCGAGCCCACGCTGGATCCCGTACATTACATGTCTGTGCATGTGAACAACCAGACCGATTCAATATTCCTTCTAAAATAGAGCGACTTGGCTGTGTTTTTTTTTTTTTATGACTTGTTTTTCATGAGAAAGTGGAAATTTCTGCCGGTCGTGACTAATTCAGATGTTGGGTTCTGCGTTTTTAATGTTTGCCGATCTAATTAAAGGAATGGTTTGTACATGTAAACAAAAAAGGAGTTATGTTTCTTACTCCTTCTTTTAAAACCAATGAAATTTGCATTTATTTTTGGAAAGTGTTGCTGAATCGCTGCGCAGATCCTTGTTTTGGAGACGTCTGTGTGCAGGCAACATGTCCTGATTTGCCCAACAGGTTATTAACCAATAAAACCTCAATTAAACGAGGCTGAACAAATGAAAGCAAAGGCAGGGTGGGGTTTTGTTTTTTTGTCTGTTTTTCTCCAGTATGTGACCTTTACTCTGTGAAAATAAACAGAGTATAGTATGAGATGTGACATGTAGGAAGGGGGTTGAGTAAACAAGATTTAGGCTCATCTCCAAATTCCTCTTAACAAAGGGCGGCGTGCGGTTAAAGCAACGTATTGGGCAAATACAAGCCCTCTCGCTCAGTCTCCCTCCCATTTTTTTCCATCCGCTAACTGAATCAGTAATCGCAACAGGTTCGCGGGGAGAGCGACTCCCCGGGCGCAGCCACAACAATAGCACCTTGGGCCTGAACTCGCGCTGAACCTGCACAAACAGTCCGTCCCCGGACCCCGAAGGAAAATTAAAAAAAAAAGTGGAGGGCGAGGCGAGAGGAAGCCGTGAGCTTTGTTGCTCTAAATCAACTCCCCGGCACGTCCGGAATCCCTTCAGCCAAGAATCTGCCATTTTCCCATTAAGAAGGCGTCACACCATTGCTGCGAGCGCCGGCGAATGCCCCAAATCGCAGATAGCGGAAATGTCACTCGACACCGAATTGTAGCTCAAAAATGGCCGTCTCTGTGCGGCGAGCACGCCCGCCGTAACGCCAGTATCTCCCATCCACAGGCGGAATGTTCGAATACGTGTCTGGAGCCAACTTCCTCGGAGAGATAACGGAGTGGGCCGGCTTCGCCGTGGCCGGACAGTCCGTTCACAGTTCAGCTTTTGCCATCTTCACCACAGTGGTCCTCGCCAGCAGGGCTGTGGCCCACCACAAGTAAGAATAATAACACACACTCCCACTCGGAATGGTTTCCCTGCTAATCGAAGGAAATATTTCTCACTCCACAGATGGTATCTCGCCAAGTTCGAGGACTACCCCAAGAACAGAAAGGCGCTGGTTCCTTTCCTCCTCTAGAAAAACCTTGATCTCTCGGCCAGCTTGAGAAAGTAGTGGCGTTTCTCCCCAGTGGCCCAGAAAGAACATTCCAGAACACCTCTGGTGTCTGAACAAGCCCTAAATATGCTCACTTTCCCCCACTGCACACAGACATAGCTGTAAATAATCTCATCAAAAAAAACTGTCATTACAGAGAGATCCATCGTTACTGTGGTTGTCATACCCGCGGAGCACATTACAAACCTCAGCCAGCTGAATGCGCTGCTCGCAGTGTGTTTGCAGGAGAAGCAACATTTACCGTATCCTCCAGAGGAGGCGGCGTGAAGGATGAAGTGTACCTCAACAGGAATACGCAGGATTTATAACACTTTGCACCGGCGATAAACTCTCTTTAAGACTCTCCGCTGGTCTGCACGCAGTCCCAGATGGCGCATGAAACAGGAAATGCAAAGCAGACACTTAAAGTTTTTGTTTTTTTAATAATCCTCAAATCTCATCTCTTGCAAATCTTTTTTAGACGTCAACTATTCAGAGTAAACAGTCGAGCAAGGCGCCTTGGATTAAGTTTGACCCTCACCCTACCGGAGGGGCTTTTCTCCCGACCTCATCGTCTCATAACGTCTGAGGTCGCATTCCTCAAACTTCACCTCACAGGGAAACACTACAGCCTCAGAAGCGCCTCAAGAAAACCTATGAAGAACATGCACACTACACAGAGAAAATTCATCTGCCAGCAGGTTTGAACCAGGAAGTGGTTTGTGGCAAGACGGCAAAACCAACCGCTTCCCCCATTTAATCCTGTTTTTTAAAAGTAGTTGAAATTTCAGGTTTTCATGTGATCTTTTTTTAAGGTTTGCATTTTTAATACATATAGAAATGTTTTGGTGCTCATCTTTACAAATAAAGTTTTTCAATATAAAATCATTTGTTGGTGTTTTGTTCCATCTTGAAATTTTGTTTGCTGTGAAGCACAAAAGCATCCCCGTAGCAGAGGCCCGAGATTAAAAGGTCTTATTTGAAAGGAAGCGCAAAGGAACACTGAGCGTGAATGTCTGATAGACTGTGTCACTTTTTTCGTGGAGTTGTATTCCGGCACACTGCTATCCTGCGGCAAAGGGAAGTGACTCTGCTATTGACACAAACAGGCCTCAGCTTAATGGTGAAAGCAAACTCATCAATGTTCCAGACAATCTTAAGGTATTTAATGATGCCTTCACAACTCTCCTATCATGTATGTTTTAATACGTTTGAAATATTTCAAGTGCAATTAAACACAAACTGATTTTTTTTTTTTTTAAATAACTGGAACAAATACTAATTCAATGTTTTTGCTAATGAGTTTTATTTATGTTAATGATCATGCATGCATGTCCATAGTAGTTTTTTTTTTTTTTTTTTTTCTCTCTCTCTCTCTCTTCTAATTTCAAAAACTGCTTGTCAGATGTGGTTCTTCCCTTCACATTGCGACAAAAGGGAACTGGCTGCGTTTGCGTACAGCGACGACGGCGCCCACAGCAGGCTGCTCCTCTGCTAGCGGGCTGCAGGGTAAATCAAATGGAGATCAGGCGCGGCCCTCAATAACTCAGCCATGCCTGAAATGAGAAGACGAGCGCATTGCCTCAACACATCACTCCTGGTGTGGCCTCTGAGAAAAGGATGAGGGAAGAAGAGGTGCAATACGCTGCGCGGTGCTTGAAAACGGGCTTTATCGTTTCATCGCGACTCTTACCTCAGGATCAAGGTTACATCCACTGGTCTTCACTGGATAGTACCTTACTTTAAATTCATTTAAGTCTTTCATCAATGATGAGAAAATGTGCTCACTTGTATAAACACACAAATAAAAATTAAGCTTTTAAGCCGGGGGGGGATAAATACCTTCAACACTCATGACATGATCTTATGTTTCTACGCACAGTGTCAATAAATGTCTGAATGTGATGAGAAACGACTGCAGACGGACGTCCTTCATGTCCCCGCGGTTTCCCTCTTCATCTACGTGCCTCTAAACTGCATCACTATATTACAGAGACAATATTTACTGTGCCCGCCATTTGCCTGTAGTGCCATTCATTCTTTGGCGCGTAGTGGTGGATCGTCTCTTTATATGCAAAACATCCCCGTGAAATTGCTTCCAAATTCCACATTCAAATATGCAGGCGAGCAGGCTGCAGATATTCAACATATGCAAGACCAGTGGGTGAAGAAGGCAGCAGTTTAGGAATAGCAGGTGAAAGTTCTGTACTTTATTTTCTTTTTAATGTATGGAAATATATGAACGTGTTCAACTGACACAATCTGTTTTTAATAATCACATCTGCCAAATTGATTGGCATTCTTTCAGTGATGAAAAATACTTTGTCGGGTCTCTTGAGCCATTTTCTGGTTTTATCATATTTTGATTAGTTTTTTTTGTTTTGTATTACAGTGGATATCGTGAAATACTTCTTTGGTATTTTGCAGATAAAGATGTTTTTTTGTGTCGCAAGTAATTCAGCAAAATGGTAGACAGGGTAACTTCTACATCTATTAGTATTGCTGCAATTCAAAATGTTGTTGTTCTGTTTCTTCTTCTTTTGGGTTTAACGACAGCTTTCATTGATAAATTTGCATTACCACCCCCCACCACCTCTATTGACATTGTTTCCCTCCGCTCTCTTCATCCCTGATGACTGTTTCCCTGGGTACAGCCAAATAGTCCCTCATATTTCTTTTCCTATCTATTTTCCCATAACCTCCAGAAGTGTTTAAGTGGCAGCCGTAATAAGGAACATTAAAATTCTCAATAAGCTCAGGAAAGGAGGCTCAATGCTTCCTTTCAAACCTCCTTTAGCCTAGGAAACACGGATGCTTCCTTTACCAAAGGAGAAAAGATCAAGTTGCCCCACCATTCCTTGCAGCGACATTTAAAGAGATCTGAGCGTTCAGGGAAACTCACTATGACTCAAAGCAGCATCATTTTAAGTTACCAATGCAATGATATGCCATGGACAACTTTAAATATTCTAAAAATATATATCCTAATGGCATATCCTAACTATGAATGTTATGCAGATGTTGCAAAACAAACACAGTAAAGTAAACTTTCTGCAGCCTATTCTCAGTTTGATTGGTTATTTATTCACCTGTCAGCCTCTTTTCCCTTGATTTCAATTCAAACTTTGTGATATTTGACATTATGTTAGCAGTTGGAGGCACAGGGGAAAGTGGTAGAAATGTGGTTTTTGTAGTCAATTTTTGGATATTTGTAATTTTTTCGCCACGGCTGACGTCATTAATCTGCGCTGTCGTCAGATTATTTCACGTCACCTGAAAGTACGGTCCGACTGTCACAACAACCTTTAACCCGTGGGGAAAAGTGGATCGGGAAGGGCGAACTATTCGGATGTACCCCCTCTCCTCTCTCTCTTATCAGCAGCTTTTGTGTCCCTGATGACCATTTCCCTTCTTCTTCTTCTTCACTTGGGTTCAATGGCAGTTGGCGACTGTGCAGTTGTACTACTGCCATCTGCTGGTTCCAGCTCGTCCATACTATTCCCAAACAAACAAACAAACAAACAAACAAAAAAAAGTCCAGGTGTCCTGTTGGTTAAAACTGCAGAAAGTAATATCGAAGGGTAAACAATACAGAAAAATTGCTCTCAAAAATCGTTTTGTTTTTTTTATGTAGGTGGTGCTGGGACATGAGGTTTTTCAATATACATAGATGATGATGCAGGGAAAAGGCATTTCCCTGACCCTCACCCCCCTCGATATTTTCTGCTGCTGTGAAGCTCTCTGGTGCCCCTCGGGGAGGCGGGCTCACTTTAAAGACCACTCGACTAGACTGTATATATAAGGTCAGTGGTCCAGATTTGCTGTCGTGAGCCTGCGGGGAGCTGCTGCTCTGCAGTGAGATGGTTTTCCCTGTCTGTCATTGCGGCCTCCTTGCTATGCCATACCTAACCGCACAGACGGGTGTGTGGGGGGGGGGCAGGGGTGTACACACACTGCAGGCAATATGCCGCCGTGTGGAAAACGTGAAATAGCTGCTGACATTGTAAACGCAGCTTTCCACTAATGTGGGTTAAGTATCTGGAACACGCTGCAGCCTCATTACTATTCGAGCCACATGCCGCCTCAGACAAACGCCCGCTACTTTAATATTATCTGCCATTACCGTTATACCCACAAGCGTCGCGTCGACTCCTCCACGCCGGGACTCTTTTTGCGTCGCCGTGACGGCGTACGCGAGTATCTCTGGCATCTATCAGCCGCGGTCCAGTTGCCGCCCGTGTAGCCAGTCCCATAAAAGTAACAGTGAAGCAAAGCAGCCTTGAAATCACACACACACACGTACACCGGCGCACAGTAACCTGTTCCATGTAGCGCGTCAATCAGAGGCCCGTTCACACGGCGAAAAGATGGAAGGAGGCGGTTGAATTTCGACAGGCGTACAGTCGGAGCGAGCAGCTGTGTGCATGCCGGAGTGTGTTACTGGGAGAGATGCATATCCTAGCCGACACACTGTGTGCTCTAGGGGGTTTTCCTTGACTGTGTCACATGCTGCACGTGAGTATAGCAGAGGTTGGGGGCGGCTGCATTATGCAAGACACCGTCTCCCTCGCTCTGCCTTTTCTTTTTTTCTTCTTTCTTTTTTTTTCACTCTCATCAGAGGAGGTTGCTGGTTATGCCTCATCCAGCCTGCCGCCGCTCCATCGCGGAGCCTAATGGGTTTGGGAGGACGGCTGTTACTGGGCACGCGGGGGCCTGGAATGATCAACACCACCTGCTGTGCGTTACCCTCTTCAAATGAGTATTCAGATTCATGGGCCGCATCGTGCGCCGTGCATCTGAAATAATAGACAAGGAGCTCCCATCAATGCTTGGTGGAAAGAGAAAATCCGCATTACCATATGGGCCACAGATTCTGATGCGAGTACGTATGTGAGCCGCGTGCGAAGGGCCACAGGTCATGAACGTGGCCCTCGGCGGTATTTCAGATGTGCTGCTGACGACACAATGGGGTTTCCAATCGCTGGTCCATGGTTAAGAAGTAAGTGTGTCACCAACATGTGCCGATATTGTAATATAAACCTGAACAATATGAAAACATGTTGTTCCAACAGAAAATGATTTAAATAGGAAATAAAAGTGTGAAAATTCACAAATCGTGTACCGCTGACTAATTAAAAAATTATAAATTCATTAGCAGCCCTGATTATTTCCTACCAGGGAAGCTCCAGGGCAAAGGTCAGAGGCACAAAAATCGAGAAAATGAGATCAAAGATGAGGTCAGTGACCTCTTTCTCTTCTGAAACACTCCTGCTGGGAACTGCAGATCCACACAAGAGGGGAGAAAAAAAAAATAAAAACAACATGGCCCAGTTATAGCTCGGTTGATTTGGGGCAGGAGAAAGAGCACTATTATTGGGAAGAGCAAATGTCAAAGCACTGCAGTCTAAAACTATTCAAAGCCCACAAGTGCTATTAATAGACACATACGGGTCATTTTAAATAAAATTATTCTTATGAAAACATTGTTATTTCGATTGTACATGGGAACATTATAGAGATCTTGTAAAATGAGATAAGAAAAATCAACAACACTTGAAGGTTTGACAGAAAACAATTTTATTTTTGTCTGGAAAACTGCATATGTAAAGACAGGACAGGACTGCCTTCTCTCAAACAATGTGCGAGAAAAATATTCCAACGTGCAGCATTAATAAATACATACGAAATGCCTGATATTTATTGAAACAAGGGATAATATCTTATTCGATACAGTTATCTGCCATTCCTGTACATTAAATGCCTTGCCTCATATTTAGGGAAATGTGTATAAAATGAATCTAGATTTAATAATCAAACCACAGAAAAGTGCTATTAGATTAACAAATAATCCTGGGGTTTTATTCAGTCATTGTGTATGCAACAATAGTGAAAATATTTGATCGGGTTTAAGAACAAAAGCTTTCATGACTGTATTGAAGAGTTTTTTTAAGGTGACAGAAGGCTAAAATAACGTAAGATTAGGAAAGTAAAGTGAGAATGTAGATGTGGGTTTTTTTCCCCTCAGAGTTATTCTCTCAGTGATCAACTTAAATGTCGCAGCTCGCTGTAAACCTTCAAAAAATATGTAAAATACGAATAATGGCAGTGGTCTTCTGACAATCGGGATGCTGCAGGTTCGATTCCTCTTTGAGCAAGACACAGAACCCTAAACTGCTCCTAGTGGATGGATGGAAAAGTGCTATATAAGTGAAATAAAACGAACTGTTCATTCATCATTTTGTGGGGCGGGGGATCTTTAGGTTTCTTTTTCTTTTCCTTTTCCTAATTTGTTGCTAAATTAAACATCCATCAAATAGAAATGAAGGAGTGATGAAGGAGTGGGTGGATGAGGAGGGGTGGGAAGCCGGTACAGGGGCTCCTCGCAGTGCGCATGCGCGTGGATTTGAAGCGAATACGCCATATTGAATTCCCGTAGGAATCAGTTAGCATTTTTTTTTTTCCCAGCTAGCGGTGTTCCGGGGGCCACTTTTATCAATGGTCCTAATTCGGTCCAGCGACCTAACTCGTCCCTTTTCGTAACCCCGGACGGCGAAGCGGGCCTCGAGCGGTGCAGGGTGCGGCGCGGACTCGCCACGGGCTCGGTACTTGTTAGAAGAGGGGGTGGAGGGGGGGTGGGGGGGGGGAGGTGGTTTTGCCAGAGAGAGAAGTTGAATGGATCCGAGGGTGGCTTGGATTCAGCCGGAACAGAAAGGACCTGCGAACGCCTTATGGATGCACGTCTGGGAGACCTCTCAGGGAGTACGGACGCTGTCCGCTCAGCAGCAGCTCCACAATCAGAACCACAACCAGCGCGTGAGCTACGCCGCGTTGGATGTTTTGAAAAACGCGGCGGCCGCGGTGGCATCGGCCAGCGTCGGGAATGGCAGCATCCATCACGGCATCAACGGCGCCGCGGTCCCCCAGCTGGGGATAGCGCTCACCAACGGCAACGCACACGGCTCCTTCCCCGCGGTGCCCGGCGGCGAGAGGAAGCTCTTGTCCCGGAAGACGGGAGCCGTCTCCCCGCCGTCTCCGCAGGAGCCCGTGTCGGACAGTTCCCCCGCCGGGTGCTCGCTGGAGAGGACTATGGGTGGGAGTGACGCGGGCAACATGAATAAGAACGCCGGGGGTGCCAACCTGCTCTTCAGCCTGAGCGACACCGTGGACAACAACGTCAACCTGTACCACCACAGCCATCATCACCACCACCATCACCACCACCATCATCATCACCACCTCCAGCAGCTCTGCGTGAAGCGCCACCAGCTCCAGCCCTCCTCCGCGCCGGCGAGCCACACACACAGCCACCACCCGGGCCGGAGGAAAAGCGACAACAAGGCGAGCACTTATGGGATGAACTACCTGCTTTCAAACTGCACCAACGGGAACTACCCGAGCTCCTGGACGCCCTGGAAGACGAGGAAGTACAACCCCGGAGTGCTCGGGTGAGTGGATGTGCACCATCACCGCCTTTCAAGGGTTAAAAAGTTGAGTAACGTCCGCGAGTTACGGCTGTTCGGACGAAAGGACAGGAGCGTCGGTGTCATTTCCAGTGTTGAGTGCATGCCAAATACAGTAGTGTTGGATTTCCAGCGTACACTTTGGAGGGAAACATGTTTATTTTATTGCCTTTAAGAAAAGGGAAAAAAAAAAAACCCCAAGGGGTGGTGTTTTGGATGAAGTGGTTCCCATGTTAACTTGTGGCCAACTTCCTTTTCTGCCAGTTGCAGCAGGTGTTAAAATACGACTCACATAAAGCACGACGCCTCAACAGTTTATTGTAAATGCGGTTGAATGGCAGGTCAGCTACGAATTTCTGTCGGGCTTTTTTTTTTAACCACCTGCAAGCAGCACGGAGCGCTGAAGGAACTGTCACCAGTTAACTGGGAAACCAGTTAATCCGAAACACCGCGATGGAGCTGCAGGAAGACAGCGATGGACGGCCTGTACTAAAACACATTTTCCTCTCTTAACAGCACAAACTCAACAAATTTGAAAAACGTGCCCATTTAAATAAATGTGTAGAGTCTCGGATGGATTTAAACCTTTTTTTTTTTTAATGTGCGGGGTGATTTATCTAGGTTTACACCGGATGTGCAGCTTTCAAACGTACTCCGTTGGTGGGCATGACTGGGAAGGCTAACGTGGCTAACGCTGATTTAATGTTCCAAAATTACACAGACCACGTTCTTTCAATATTATATCACTCTAAATGCAATACCCACGGGTATTTTCCTTCTTTATCTAACAATTTGAGGTGCCTTTGTCTCAAGTAATGTGTAAATGAAACTTGACTTTGCTGCACTGTTAAATTAGCATAAAACTTTAGATTATTGTCAATCTGTATATAAATCATAATAAGGATATAATTGCTCTGTTTACTCATTCCAAATCACTCTGTTTTCCAGTTTTTTTTAATTTAATATACTGTATCTATAAAACATGCAGGGTGTGTCTAATTCTACCTAAAGTCTCTTTAATAAAAGGTTTACCGCGGATTAACTTCATTGTGTAACTTTTATTTGGTTTTATTTAGTAGCCGTTTTATGAAACATCTGTGGACGTTTTGTACAATTGTAGCCCCCTCGGATTATTAACTGTATAACTAGAGTAATTCTAATTCTCATTCCTTCCTGAGATTGACTAAATCCTTTTCTTGAAATCAAATCACTTCATCAAACCTCATATTCAGGATTGTAACCCTTTAACTGCTAGTTGGGTGATCATGAGAGGCTTACATGTCAAGTGTTATCATACAATTTAATCTCTTCATGGCCAAAATCACCCCTCTGACCTCCATTAAAACAGTGTTTCTGCAGTCTGCACCAATGACTTCTAATTTTGAAGACAGTGAGATTTTACATTTTATGCCCGTCGTATTCAACCTTCTCCAGGTTGCATGAAATCCCGGAATATTTGCCAAGGATTAACAGACTAATCCATCTCGTTAAAAAGGTTGTTGGTTTTGGTCAAATATATCTTTGCTGTTTTTGCATGGCACCAAATCGTCCTAGAAAAATGAGGCATTTTTATGTACTTGGCCATTGGAAGTGGACCACAAAAGTCGCCTCGCCATCAAAGCTCCATTGTTTTTAAGAGGGTGAATTGACACATTCTTTTTTTGTCCCCCTGAATTCAAGTTTTGGCTTGTGCACTTCACTACTGTTGTTGGTTTGCCTCCAGGGGAGATCTTTAATGCTCCACGAGGGAATCCAATTGCACTTTAAAATTGAAGCAACAAAGCAGTAAATGCATAATTAAACCGATTTGGTGTGAAAAATGTGTGCGGAACAGACAACTGATAATAGATTGCTGCTGTGAGGCAAACTGATTTATTCAGTGCTGCGTTTCCAAAGTTGTCAAAGTGTTTTGTGACTGTGGGGGTCTCCTACAATCACTTGCGGAGTTTTCACCAAATCGTGGCCACACAGGCCGACTGCATGTCCTCCAGGCCTCAGGTAATTAATTGTGACAGTCCCTCTGTTCTATATTTCACACTGACATCATGGCATGCATTCCTCTGAACATGAATGGCCACGGGGTTTGAACAGACTTCCACTGTTCGAGGGCACTTGACTGGTGCGTAATGTTTGCTATATGTGTGTACACCTCTCTTGCTGTCAAACACACACACATACACAAAAAAAGCAGATAACAGTCAGCCTGAGCCTCTTGTGAATGATCAGTGTTTTTATTGCCTGTCTTCACAATCTGCCCCAAACCTCAGGTGTGTGTGTGTGTACTCATATTTTCCCCTGAAGAAGCTGTTTTCACAGAAGATAAGAACATTTCTGCTAAGCCCTCCTTGACCTCGCAGTGAACGCTCTACATCTGGCGAGCCTTGCAGTTACATAAAGGGCTATCATTACAGTTGCCGTTGTGCACAGGGCCAACTTTAGGATATACATATAGGCTTAGATTGTCATGCCTCTGATGGTATACTTGTCTGTGGGTGAAAATACTTATAGCATCACGCAGCACAACTTTGCTTGAACATCACCGTGCATTTAAAACTCGTACAGTCCAATGACGCGTTATATGTGTTGCGTTGCTCTCTTACCTATAGCGGGGGTGTGAACACACTTTGGTTCAGGGCCCACATGAAGTCCAATTTCATCCCGGGCCAGGATTTGGTCCACGGGCCTCGTGTTTGACAACTCTGGGCTATGGGATGTAGAAACTGCAAAGTGTAATCTTCTACAGTCGATTTGTCTCGGGGGATGAAGTGCTGAAGCCTAGAAATATCCTTCAAACCAAAGTCACGCAAGAGGATTTTATTATGGTATAGTTAAACTGGCTTGAATGCATTTGGCTCTTGATGCCGAGTCTGTCTGGAACGATGCAAGTACTTTTTCTGTTCGCTGGAAGTGAGTCCAGTTCAACCTTTAGTAAAGTTTCAGTCAGAATGTCAGTGGGTATATAGTGCAAGTATATGAAGTCTCTAAATTAAGAGAAAAAAAAAGAGCAGTTGTGAAACAATGGCCGCTTGTCTTCTAATGATGGAGAAATTCACTCGCTGCAAAGTGCAACCTCACAATTATGTCAGCGGCTTGGAGCCGAAAGATGAACGCTTTCCCCGTTGGAGGTTTATTAGACTTTTCAGCCCACGTTCTCGTCATCAGTTTTATCTGTTACCCGGTCAATTAAGAGATCGCTCTAACTTTTATTTGCTCAAAGTTGCTTTGGACTGAGTTATGGAGTTTAACGATAACATGCAGACGCACACAGGGAGTTGGGCAGAATGGGCGGATGAGGGCATATGACCAAAGACGACCTGTAGTAAAGTTGTGACGGTGTCAGACATGTGGGTTTTCCGGGGCTACACCAGCTGTACGTCGTCTATATGCAGCTCCCAGTGCTTTCAGGAAGAAACGGGAAAAAAAACACGAGGCATTTATGGAAAGAGAATTTGGATGTGGTCCAGCTGCAGTTTACAGCCATTTGGAATCCGTAAACGTATGCCGTGGGGATTTGTTTGTACAAACTTCTCTCAAGTGCACATGCTACACTCGCAGCCATTGGTTCTTCTGCACGTCGCTAAAGATAACAAGAGGGGATTCCAGAGTTCAGCTCGTGCTGCTCACGCACTGGGTTTAACAGCGGGACATGTTTCATCAGTGTCTGCATGCTGATAATGATTTCTGGCTCTTGGACAGACTCCACGAAGAGGTGATGGACTTCTACAACTTCATGTCTCCTCGGCCGGAGGAGGCCGCCATGAGGAAGGAGGTGGTCAACCGGATAGAGACGATCATCAAGGAGCTGTGGCCCACTGCAGATGTAAGACACAAGCACTCAAACACTTTTTTTTTTTTCTCGTCACGTGATCTTGATTTATTCTTTATTGTATCATATGGTTTTGTTTCTCTTTTACCATTCTCTTAATGGTTAACAAGTTGAACAAGTGCAATTAGATCATTTTTCAGGAATGACTTTTGAAGCCGCATACAAGTCAAATTTTGCCCAAACATATTGGCATATTGTGTAAAATCAGCCCAGTATGAGATCAAAATTCACTCAACTTATTATACAAGTCCCTCATTCTTCCATATCTGAGTTATGGTGTGGAATTATAGGGAAATAATTCTAAAACAAACTCTGATCCTATTTATTTTCTTCAGAAACGTCCATTCGTCTCATAAATCAAGCTGATTATTTTGCTCCAACAAGTCCTCTTATTTGCCATATCAAAGGTGCTAGAAATACACGATGTGGTCTACTTTAACACAGGGGCATGTTTTTGTGTCAAATATACTTTTGAGATCCTTCAATATCAATGATGTTGGGGGGGAAAAAAGTCTCAGTTTTGTGGAGGAGTTGTTTGTCTCCCCCCCCTCCTCCCATCCCCCTCCTCCCATCCCCCTCCAGCCAAGTCGTTATCAGCTTAATGCAAAGTTAGAAGCCGCAGAGTCCCAGCTTGTGGCTCCACCTTTTCACATTGGAATGACTTTGAGGCGGCCTGCTGTGAGCCTTACCCCCTCCCCCCCCCCCCCCCGCTGAGCCCGGGAGGACAGCTGGAGTCAGGGGACGTGCGAGAGGACTCTGCCTTTTGTCCTCTGGAGCAACAGCAGGGCTCCTACAGGTTGTTAGTCAGGTGTGACTTCACGGGGGGGAGGGGGGGTTGTTTTTAACTGAGACCAGCGACTGTTGGCTTCGGAGCCGACGACTCGCGGGCCGGTACAAATGATGACGGAGGCGCTCGTGGCTCTCGGCTGGGAAAAGTGCGGCGGGGGCCGGGTGGGTGTGATGCCACTCCGCATTACTTAAATCATGTAAAACACACACACGGCGGTGATCTGTTGGCTGCCAGTCTTGCCCCCTCGCCCCGCTGTGTGAGCCACACTGTCAGGTAGATGGATGAAGTCTGTGATTTGTACCAGCCTCCCTTTTCATTCCAGCCTATCAATCCTGGCCTGTCCTCATGCGCCGGCCTCGCCGTCTTTACCAGACGGAAAGGGAAAGAACTGCACTCGGCTTCCTTCTGGAGAGCTTTTCCTCGCAGCTTCCTCCCTTTTCCCCTCCCTGAGCCATTGTATACTTTATTTGGCAGCGTGCTCAACTTGGCGGTGTTTACTGTTTTTGAAGTGGAATCCGGAAATACCTCGCTCATGACAGTGTGCAAACATTCAAACTGGGATATATACACGTCGTCACTGCCAATGGTTTTTTTTTTCTTTTTTTCCTTTTCTTTTCCTATACTTGTTCAGAAAGTGATCAGAGAAGCTGTGACACAAACCTTCAACATTGTGTTTCCAGGTCCAGATATTTGGCAGCTTCAGCACCGGGCTGTACCTCCCAACTAGGTAAGACCCAGCCGTTCTAAATAGACGATTTTCCTTTTATGGAGTGTTCTTTCTTTTTTCTTTTTTCTTGCTTGGCGGCGGTTTAGTGACGTTTGAACTTTTATTTCGGCCCTCAGTGACATTGACCTGGTGGTGTTTGGGAAATGGGACCGTCCCCCACTACAAGAGCTCGAACAAGCGCTCCGCAAGCATAACGTGGCGGAACCCTTCTCCATCAAAGTGCTGGACAAAGCTACAGTAAGTGACGCGTGGCGTTGGGACGCACCCAGAAATCGTCTTTTCCGATGGTGACGTGCCGGCGGTGTCTTCCCAGGTGCCAATCATCAAGCTGACGGACGAGGAGACCGAGGTGAAGGTGGACATCAGTTTTAACGTGGAGACCGGCGTGAAGGCAGCCAGCTTCATAAAAGACTACGTGAAGGTGAGACGGGCCTTCAGGCCTGCGGGTCGCGTTAATCCCCAGAGTCCGACAAGGAGGCTGCACAGAGAGAAGTACCCGGCTGCAGTGTGCATTAGAAGGAAACACGCGAGACGATGGAAGAGAAGCGAAAAGGTCACGTAGGCGCATTTAAATAAAAAACCACCGGAGAAGTCGCATAATTACCATTTTACAGCGGAATCTAAATGCAGAGCTTTGGAAAGTCCCTCGTGGAGTCGGGCCGGGCCAGCACTTTGAAGCATTACATTTGAACTTGGATCTCGTACCGCCTCATCTCGTTTCCAATGCGAAGCTGGAACCGACGCCAGCGGCGGCGTAATCCCGACTCAGCTGGACTCCACTCCACACGGCTGAAGGTGGACGTCTGCCCGCCCCTCAGTCACGCCTGGCGGGGAGAATCCCCAGCTGCTCCAGCGAGCCGCCGACCGTCGCACCTTTTTGTCAATTGTTGTTGTTGTCGTCGTTTGGAAATGCGTGTCACGGCTCGAACGCCCGATGTCGACAGCCGATGCCGCTCCAGTGCAGTCTTGTCATTGAAAAGGTCACCTGGAAGTCAACTGTGGTATGTCGGGTTCACGTGCAGCTGAAAATGAACGTGCCTCCAGGCTCCAGGGTGATTTATTTACCCCCACATATCCTCAGTCCAGTGGCAGTACTTTTAAGCAGTCCAGAAACTTCAGCGGTGACGTCTGATCGGACGACGTATCGTATTTTACCCGCTACGTTGCAGCCGTGTGCTGATTGCGTTTCTTCATTTATCCTCATTTGTGCTTTGGACTGCAGTTTTGTCACAATGAAGCCGTGTGCAGTGTAGTAAAGCATCAAAAGGAAGTTGAACCTCCGTCATAGTCACAGTCCTTCAAACAAAGACGACTTTGCTTTTATGACATTGTGACTGTATGACTTTGATCTTGTTTGTTACATTATCCAACATCCACCTTCGCCTAGAAACCCGTGTGATCGATAACACATTTGACGATTCAGCGGTGTCACATCTACACATCCAATAATGAGATTGAATCATTTCGGTTTGGGCTCATGAAGTTGCACGGTTCGGAGAAACGACTCTGCACAAGAAGACGACCGAACAGGCCGGAGCAACATTTCCACTGAAACTGCAACCCAGACTGCAGATGGATGAGATAAATCCTCTGGGCAAATTGCAGCAGAGGCCGCCACCTCCTCCCTCGCAAGATTTATTTGTAGTGAAATATAGAATGTCTGCCTACTGGTTTGTTAGTCAAGTGGTGGTTTTAGATGGACTCCTATTTAAAAAGAGACACTAATCGCCTTCGAATCAAGCAAGTTGTTCATCCAGCCTTAATCATGTTGTGATTCCTAACACTTTTTTTTTTGGGGGGGGGGGGTAGGACGTTTTCATCTCCCAAGTCACTTAATCCCGTTCATCTCATCTGTTGTTGAGATGAACGTAGCTCCAATCAATTCATCCTCGGCCCTCGCCTCTTCAGGATTCTCCCCTTGTGCTCTTGTTCTTTTATTTCTGCTTTGTCCACGGTTTCCCGGCGTCGGGTCTTTCTCACTGCCCTTTCGCCTCTGCTCTTGTCTGCATTCAGAAGTACCCGGTGCTGCCTTACCTGATCTTTGTCCTGAAGCAGTTCCTGCTGCAGAGGGACCTCAACGAGGTCTTCACGGGGGGCATCAGCTCGTACAGCCTCATCCTCATGGTCATCAGCTTCCTGCAGGTACAGGAGCACACGTCGCACGCGGGAAAACCTTTGAAAACTTGTGTTATATATATATATATATATATAAAAATTTTGATAACGGACATCAGTTGACACCAGCAGCGCTCCTGTCCTCTTCTTCTTCAGCTGCATCCTCGCATCGACGCCCGCAACCCCAGCGAGAACCTGGGCGTGCTGCTGATCGAGTTTTTCGAATTGTACGGCCGCCATTTCAACTACTTGAAAACGGGGATCCGCATCAAAAATGGAGGCGCGTACGCCGCCAAAGAGGAGATAATGAAGGCCATGACCAACGGATACAGGCCGTCCATGCTCTGCATAGAGGACCCGCTGCTCCCAGGTGAGTGTCGCATCAATTTACAGCCATTAAAGTTGATATTTATTTCTTTTTTTAAATGCATAGAAGCTTGAATAAAGTAGTTAAACTTGGAATTGTTTTACCTTTTTAAAATGTTAAAACTGTAAGAGTCCTCGTATATTGAAGCATTATGTTTTAGCACCACCTGGTGGCGAAGTTCAGATTTACACGAGCAATTAAAAATTGCTGCAGTTTTCCACCTGCACACATTAATGGTTTGATTTTTAGTTTTGGAAACGAGCAGATTTGACATATTTTTTTCCAGCGTTGCATCTTACAATGGCCTTGTGTCTTCCCGTAGGCAATGACGTGGGGCGGGGTTCCTACGGCGCCATGCACGTCAAGCAGGTGTTCGACTACGCCTACACCGTCCTGGGTCACGCCGTGTCGCCGCTGGCCCGGTCGTATCCCAACAAAGACTGCGAGAGGTGCGCGTTCAGCCGGAGTGGCGGCGGGAGCGGCGGCGGGATCAGAGCGACGGCGTCTAAATTGAATCTGTTTTTGCGTCCGCAGCACGCTGGGGAGGATAATCAGGCTGACGCAGGAGGTGATCGACTACAGGGAGTGGATCATTAAGAAGTGGGGGGGCAGGGATATGACGCGGACGGACAACCGAGGTAAAAACGGTCAGGCGGTTGTTGCTTGAGCAGCTTTCTGAGGCGCCCCTCTTGTCGCTGACCACTCGTCGTCTCTCCCCCCGCAGCGTCTCCGCCGAAGGAGCCGGCGTCGGAGCGGGAGCCCTGCGTGCTGGGCGGCGGCGGCGGGTCCGAGGAGCAGCAGAGGGACTCGGTGTCTCCCCACAGCGCCGACTCTCCCATGTCCATCTCCAGCCCTCAGCAGCACTCGTCGGCCTCGTCGGTGTCCTCGCTGTCGGGATCTGACAACGTAAGAACGTCACGACCACGGGTCTGCCGCGGCCCCGCCGGCCTCCGTGCTACCCTCCGCACGCCGGGTCAGAACATCCTGGTTATGAGCGCTTCCTGCAGAGCCTCTGTTGTTTTCTGTCGTTTGGATCTAAATGCATGCTCGGGTGGAAAAGGCGGCGAGAGCCACGGCCGCCGTCTTCAAGCCTCGCTCACGCCCTTCTCTGATCTGCCAGGACTCGGACTCCACGCTGTCGTGTCCGCTCCCGCCGCTCACCCTGCCGGCGTACCCGTCCTTCCCGCACCTCGGCCTGGCTCTGCCCCCGGTCCTCAACATGGGCACGGGGAAGCCCGGCATGGGAGGACACCACCTGCTGCTCCCCCCAGGCTCACAGGTGAGGCGGCGCCCGCGGCGAGACAGGTTGACGCGTAAATGACTTGGCACTGTGACTGACCGCCGCCCGTGTTCGTCCCTCAGGCTCGCGTCTCACTGCCCGGTGGTCTAGCCATGCCCTCTATACCTGGCAGACAGGTGTGTATAGACACCGGGCTCCCCCCCTTCTTCCACATGCCCCCCCCAGCCCATGCTCATGCCCCCGCCCCCTCCAGCCCCCAGCCTCCGCCCAGCCCCCACTCCAGCCACACACACAAGGTAGGCGCCGGACGCCGCGAACGCACTCGCATGCACGACCGAGGCCGCCCCCGCCGCTCACACACCGGAGCTCGACTTTACACACTGTTGTCATGTGAGGAATAAGAAAAAAAAAAAGGAGGAGGAGGCAGAAACAACCTCACAATCGTTCTTCATGTTTCACATACAATGTTAACAAGTTAGTATGTTGAGGCAAATGTAAATAAAAACCAAAGTAGGTCAAAGCGAGCAGCATGTCACACTGGGGAAAGAGCATTTATAGTTTACTTTTAAAGAAATGCACAAGTAGACAGTCTTCGTTAAAGTACTCGTATTGACGATCCATGAAAGTCCTGGCAGAGGAAAGTTACTCACATTTATCAACAGGCTTTACAAGATGCGTTTACGGCATGCAAAGTGATAAAAACCCCATTACGTCCATATTGTTTAGGTTAACGCTGAGATGATTACAGTATTTTGTGCAGCCACTTTCATCACCAGTTTATTTTTATTGATCTTTTTTTTTTTTTCTCTCTCCAGCCAAACATTTACAAAGTAGTGGTGTTAGACGCATAAATAGTAGTTGTTTGTCTCCCCGACCATGTGAGAAGGGAAAGAGACCGCATCAATAAATAAAGATGGTTAGAAGTTATTTCACCTTTAGAGCTGCTGTAAAGCCTTTTTACTTTTACTTTAACCAGTCAAATATGGAAGCGAGTCATATATATATCAGATTTCTCAGTTTCGGTCTGTTCTCAATCAGTTTCTGCATTCTAAGTTTTTCTTGTGATATCCTCATCTCTCCCCCGCCGCCACTCGTCTTTCCTCTCCAGAACGGCGCCAAGTTCAACGTGAAGGGCTTCCACAACCCGCCGCTGGTCAACAACGCCGTCCTGGCAACGCGCGGACACACGCACACGCAGTACCACCGCAACACCTGGAGGCGCAGGAAAAGGGACAGCCTGCCGGTCAGCCTCAGCAGATAGAAACCACTCCTCCTCCTCCTCCTCCTCCTCTTCCTCGTCCGGATCTTCCTTCGTCTTGAACGAGGACCCAACAGGGCAGGCCGACCTGGAGCCAGAGACCAGCAGCCATCACTCTGGAGCCGCCACCATCTTCCTCCTCCTCCTCCTCCTCCTCCTCCTCCCTCTACCGTTCCATTTCTGCATGCCTTTACTTCACTGGGTGTTTATTCCCCCCCGTTGTTTTTCAGTATTATGTTCACCTCAGTGTTGTTCTCCCTCGTCAGTCCGGCGCTCCATCATCACCGCTTTTGTTTTGGGTCTCGGTGACGACAGCATTACCAAGTTCACTTGACCTCGTTCTGACCGCCGGCTGCCAAGCCGCCGCCGGTCACGTAAAAATTTCTTACAAGTTTACATACTTAAGAACAAAACTTCTTTTAAAAAAAAATTTAAAAAACGAAACAAAAAATTTGTGCAATAATGTTTAGGTAATTTTTTTTTTCTTATTTGAAAGTAAATGCTTATTTAATTTTGCGCGTGTGTATATGTAAAGGCATTTTATACTGTTTTATTTTTATAGTTTTTAATTTTGTTTACCTTTCCCCCGGGCAGCATCTCCTGTGTTGTGTGTGTGTGTGTGTGTGCGCGTGTGTGTCTGTGTGTGTGTGTGTTGAGTTTGACCCCAGTTGGAAGGCCTGCTCTTCCCTCCTCCTCCTCCTCCTCCTCCTCCTCCTCCTCCTCCTCCTCCTCTATTGTCCCTCGTTTAACGTGTTGCTGAAAGCGATCAGGACCGGATGAGTGGAGGGATTCAAACCGCCACCCAGAGATATGAGGGGAGAGGACACACACTTCAGTAGTGTGTGTGTGCGCGTGCGTGCGTGTGTGTGTTCGTGTTCGTGCCCCTCGTGGGTGATGCTCTGTCCTCTCACGGTAGTTGTCAGAGGAGTTCGGCTCCAGGGAACGCGTTCTGCTCGTTTCTCTATCACTACGCGTCATTGGAAGGTCGAGAAGGAAACAGACTAACTGACTTGAATTAGATTTTTATTTTTTTTTATTTAAATTTTTTGAAGAAAAGGGCACTGACTCGAGGTGAGAGCAGTTTGTGTGTTGACTCTGCGGAAGGTGGGAGTGGAGGCGTGACCCCCGGTCAGCTCTCACCCACAGCTGTAAATCAGTGCTGACCAACACTTTAGATGCTCAGCGATAAGTGTTTCTCTCTCTCTCTCTCTCTCTCTCTCTCTCCCCCCCTCCCCCCCCTCCTCTCTCTCACCCCAGACAAATGAGAAGGAGGGGGGTGGGTCTTCCTGAACCAAGGACCCTAAGCGAAAGGGAATTTATATTTTGATTCCATTTCGGAATCTCGTGTATATTTGATTGCCAGGTACTTCCGCTAATTGTTTGCAATGCCTTTCTTTGTGTTTACTTGGAGCGTGTGTACGGCGTGTCACACACACACACACACACACACACGCAGACAGGACTGTCGGAGGCTGTGACTCGCCCTCAACACTACACACGCTGGTGTTATTACTATGCAAGTGGATTCTTCTAATTATCGTGTCATCTGTATTTTTTTTTTTTTTTTTTTTTTTTTATTCCGTTGGAGGAAGGGGGAGGAAGCGGGGCTTATTTTTCCACTTGTTGGAGTAGCTATAATGTCACCCCCCCACCCCGTCATCATCCTCCAAGCCCCCCCTTGTATTTGTATGAAGGCCCGGATATGTTTCAAAGTCTAGTTTTCTACACCCATCAGTCATAAGGAATGAGGGGGAGTTAATGTCAGTGGTTGGGTCTGTGTTAGTGTGTGACATAGTGAAATGTGTGTGAGAAAAGTATCCCGACTCATGACTTTATTTTTTATTCCCCCCCCCTAAAGCAGATGACCTGACGGCTCATAAGCGAGTGTTGCACCCAGAGAGCGACTTGCACTCTGCGGCAGCTGCACTTCCAAAGGGTCTGCTGAAAAATTCACCTTTTTTTTTTTTTTTAAATTGGCTCATTTAGTATTGTTACACTTCTTTTTTTTTTTTCTTTTTTTTATTTCCTTTCAGATGTGGCAACTCTGATCTGTCAGTCCAAACTGCAGCCGGGGCGGGGGGGTCGCCGGCAAAGCAGATTATGAGATCTTCACCTCCAAGTCTGAAATCCATTTCACGTTTTAATGATCTGAGCAAAAACAAAATCCCAATTAAATCACTGACTCTTCACGTGCTGTCCTACATTTCACCCCGCAGATGAAAAATAATTCCCCTCCCATGAATCAAGTTGTTTAAAAGCAGGCCCACTATAAATTGGAAAACAATTTGGATGTATTGGATCAGCCTTTTTTTTTTTTTTTTAGCAATTAGAACCAGCGCAGACGGACTGGATGGTGAATTGCTGGTGGGGACGTCGTTGGCTGGATTAGAGTTGCCCGCATCATCACAGCAAAAACACTGACATGCAGTATCTCCAGAAGTCTGTATGGATTAAAACAAATCTCCGTGCGCCTCGGCGGTCCAGAGCCGCCAGCTTCTGGAAACGCGAGCGCGGCCAAGCGGCGTGGGTCCAGGAGGGAAGCCGCTCGGACCGCCGAGGTCTCGGGCGTACGCGTGTACACGTAGATGCAATGTAACACTGCCCCCATTGCAACACAATGAGGGATTTTAAAACTGGCGGCTGCCGTCTAAGGTGAGACGGCCGCCGCCACCGTGTCCTGGTCCATTCATGTGAGCAGTGGCCCCCTCAGAATGGACACCGAGCTACCAGTGGCCAGAGGGAACCACAGCAGCTTTTTTTTTGACATTTTTATGTAAATATATTATTTTCTATTTTATTTTTTAATAAACATTTTAAAACTGCCAGTCCGTGTGTGGTTTAAATTTTTATTTTTATTATTTTCACTCCAGTAATAACTGTTTAGACAGTGACTATATCAATTTTGATATTGGCGACTCGGGGCCTTCTAGATCCTAGAAGGCCCCGAGTCGCCAATATCAAAATTGAAGGCCGAGCGTGACATCGGCGTATTCAAGCCCTCTGATTGGATGGTCAGAAAGTTCACTATCCATCTGTAGCAAGCTGCGTGGACAAAAATATAGTTGTGTTCATTTGATAGCGGTTTCATCAACCTACGATGACTAAAGTGGAAGATAAAGACATTTGGTTGCAGATTTATTGTCAAAACAATTTTCAAGACTGCCTTTTCTGACAGGTCATTGAACGCACCACAGCACTCAAGCCCACGGAGCTGCTGTCTCTTCTGCAGCTGCAGCAGCAGAAGAGATGTGAACTTGGATCTTTTTTCATTCGTAAAGGTATTTATTCCGGCTACACGAGTATCCATCTGTGATGCAACTTTTTAATACTGCGTTGCTGCAGTAACGTGGTTTTTGTAGCCATAGAAAAGGTATTGAGAGGTGGATTGACTCAGACCAGCTCTAGTGAAGGCCTGGGCCTGTAATGCACGGCCCGCCACTGACGTGTACCAAAGTAACTCCTCTAAAGTTGCATTGCTTTCACTTCAAGCAACTCACCTTTGAACATAGTTTTTTTTTTAACCCTTTGGAGAGCAAGCAAGGTGTGATTGACGTAAGGTGAGCTCTCGAACGTGATATTTTAGATTGTGGCCGAAATCTAGAAACTGTCAGTGCTGGAATGTGTGAAATCTCTAGAATGTTTGATATATGATTCAAGGTTCTAGAATTGAGCACACAATGTGTGATCATCATTGTGGCCTTTTGAAAATAAAACAATGTGTCAGCGCTCTAGAATGAGTGATTCTCGATTGAGGCAGAATTCTAATGTGTCTGTGATCTACATTTGTCACTTCTACAATCTATTCGAGAATGAGAAAGACTTCGCAAATTTTCCAATCGTTTTAAATGGGTCTGTATATAAATATACAGATTGTCGCTATTTGAATATTGGATCATAGGAGCTGCATTCAGAATCTGCTGTGTCTGTGTGAGCTGGACTGGCTCCGCCCACACACACCCGTCTTGGGAAGTTCTTCCTCTCGTGGTGCCATGTGCCAGAGCAGAGCTGCCTGATTGTGGGAGGAGTCAAAGGGGAGGGGCCTACCTTGGTTTTGATTGGCTAAACCCCTGATGACACTATATAGGGTTTGATTTCTGATTGGCTGGTTGGAGCAACACACTTTTTAAAACCTGAAACAAGCCAGGGAGAGAGAGGACACACTTTCTTCACTTCTGGGGCGTCGTTCCAGGTATGGAGATGATTATTACTGTTTGAAAACTACTAGAAAGTGAATTTTGCATAATATGACCCACTTTAAAATGCACGAGTTCTAAACTGTGGCACAGTTGTAGAGCGATTGAGAATGTGTGACAGATCTCAAAAATGTATGTTTAATGTATCTGAGTTATAGTCAGTGTGACAAAATTCTAAAATGTGCGAGCGGTCTAGAATATGTCAGTTCCACAAAGTGGCACAGACTGTGATGGAATTCTAGAACGTGTGAAAGTGCAACAATTTGAGTTCTAGATCATATCAGCGTTCTAGATTGTGGTGCAATTTGAAGAATGAGTTGAGAGTTCTAAAAATTGAGCTCTAAAATGTGAGGGTTCGAGAACACGCGAGTGCGTTTCCCAGAGTAAGCGACCTGAGTCTGGTCCCGTCAGTGTGTGATTCTTCTCCTCCACACTGGGTGGCGCACACGCTCTGCTGTCGCCTGTGGCAGACCCTCCGAACACCACCATGTTCTCCACTCGGTGAACTTCCCGGTGTCTTCAGTACACTCACACCCTGAAAGCAAATATAGCGGCGGTGCCAGACGGTCCACAAGCATCTCGCCGCATGCCTGAGCGGAGAGTTTCTGTGTGTGTGTGTGTGTGTGTGTGTGTGTGTGTGTGTGTGTGTGTGTGTGTGTGTGTGTGTGTGTGTGTGTGTGTGTGTGTGTGTGTGTGTGTGTGTGTGTGTCTTCCTTTTTTTGTGTGTCTTTTTTCTGGATTAGGCGTATACCATCTGCGCTTGGCAGCGGCGCATCTCCAGACAGAAAATAATCAGTCTGGTCAACTGTGATCAAATTGTAATGATTGTCTCCATCCAGCTGGACCTGCTGAAGACATTTGACTGAAAACGACCCAGACGACAGGAATCAGGGAGACTCTTTATTGAACCAGCCTCCACAAATGTTGGACACCTCCCCCCACCCCCTCCCAACCAGGCCATACGACCTGATGACCCTGGCGAGCTCCTCCCTCCTCTGAGCTGAATGAAACGACTCGGAGTGGAAAAGCTTCTCACACAGCTGAATGAACAAGTCGTTCACAAGTCAGTGATTAACACCGTCCACACTTGACTTCCTCCAGAGAAAAGAAAGAGAAAAAAAAAAGAGGAAACAAAGAAGGCAGCTGAGACTGTTTATTTTTCTTTCCTTCTTTCTCTGAGCAAGAGGCTTTGTGTTAAATATTGGAGGTTTAATTTAATTTTAAAAAAACAAAGAAAAAGAAGTGGGGAAATGGTGCGACGGAGGATAAATGGATGGGCCGTCTTTGTTTATGGAGCATCAGAGCATCTTTATGTTCCTGTTTTGGCTCAGTCTCGCCTCTCTCTTCAATCCTTTCATCTGCCGAGCCGTTATCCAAGAAAACGACTGTCGGTACCTCGTCTGTGCCAGCAGACCAATTCCTCCAGTACGTTTCCACACAAGGTGCTTCTGTTTTTTCTTTCTTCTTGCCCCCCCCCCCCCGAACACAGACCATCCATCACACCCCGGGGACGCTGCTCTGCTCTGTAAGTAGTTACATTAGGTGTGAGCAGTCGTGCAGTAAATCAGGTTCCCAGGAACCGTATCGATACTCGGTTAATGCAATTAATGGTGGAATTCCTGAGCAATGAATATTCCACTTTAAATCCAGGTCTAAATTTAGGCTACATTTCAAATTAAGCCTAGCTCTATTTATCAAAGTGTCTAGCAGGTGCGTCGCGCACGTTATGGTTCAGGAGCCACATTCAGTCTGATGTCATTTTGAGTGAAGCCTTCACATTTGTTTTGGAGTAGAGTATACAAAAAGAAAATGCCTGTATTGTCACAAGGACTACAGAAAATAAGAATCTCTACATAAAGCCAATTTTTTATGGAACCCGGAGAAACATTGCGACATGCTTCAGACTGCATTTAACCTTTTATAAGGCTTTCATATACGTCTGGTAATATTCTTATTTCTTCATCCTTTAAATATCGATCGGGTCATACGTCGCGGACTTGGTTGCCAGAACTTGAAGATTAACAATCCTTACAATGGTAAGTTAACGACGAGACACATATTCTGATCGAATAGTGAAATATTCCATTTACACAACATTGTAGGCTATACATGGAGTGATTTTAATCAGTTTATTTCAGTTTGTGCTTTTTCAAACATCTTTTTTGGACTGAAACTAATGAAAAACCTTTTCGTGTATCAGATTTTCATGAAGGTGAAGATAAATGACTTTGACACCTCTGTTCTTGAATCACTTTTATGCGAGTTCCTGCATTCTTTGGTGAAATGAAGGCAGTTGACACACTTCCCAGTTGGGGTTTATTGTTTAATTGGGGGTGAGATCAGCCTGCGGCCTATCGTGTTTAATGATGTAGTGAATGAGAGGATCTTTACACTCGATGATTATCTACTATCTACGAGCTCCTGCTGCGGGGAACAAACAGCATTTTAACGAGCCTTGGAAGAATCCCCTGAACAATGTCAATTAAAAGTCGGATTAGTCAAGCATTTTGTCAATTCCCAGATAGCATATCGCAGAATCAAATGCAAAACAGGCGGTTCCACACAACACGCTTTGAACTTACTATGTTTGATTGAGACAAAAAAAAAAAAAAACAAGTCACTGGTTGTACTTAATGAATCCCAGAGTGTTTGTCTTAATGAGGAATAAGCAGTGTGGGTGGTCTCCCTTCCGCTGTCACTCACTCCCGTCTCCCACCTTCCCACCTTGATTGCTCCTTATCTAGGTCATGGCTGTGTGTTTTAATCACCGCTGGGGGGAGAGAGACCCAGTTAGGTGATGAAGCCCACTTTTCTCCCATCAAGGTGGGGGATTCGGTTTATTTCTAGCACATCATCAGTCCTGCTGTAATTACTGTTCTACGTCCTCAGCTGCATTTAGGATGCCATCCAGTTTTGTTTGTGTGTGTGCACGTGTTTTTTTTTTTTTTTTAATCAATTATTCAGTATTCACAAGATGCTATTCAACCTAGATTGTCTGTGGCCCTCGATATCTTGGGACGCCCGGGAGGATGTGGAGAGGGCGACGTTCTCCTTTGACCTTTTCATCCGTGTGAGCTTCAGTGAGTTGATTGCATTGATCAGCATCACGCTGGATTTCCCACTTGGGTAAAGGTGAACGTGTGACAGCGAGCGAGAGCCAAGTAAAGACTGCGCACAGGCTTGAACGCCACGACGGTGTGATTCCCACTGTTCTGCTTTCTGTTTTGACAAAGTGACGCAGGTTACCCCGAAGGGCTTCGCGCACGTTTCACGTGTTTTGATCGTTCATTGGATAGGAAATGTTCGAGAGTGCAACATGCTCCATGGGGTGCCCCGGTAGTGAAATGGATATCTTTTAATACTGTTATTATTATTTTTCCCCGGGCAGCAGGGGGCCCCATTAGGCAGATCACCAGGGTTTTATTGGAGTCTGAGGAGGTTTCAAGTTGTGTCATTGATTCCAGTGATATGGAGCAGTCCTCTCTGTTACTACACACTAGATGGGGCCCCATTAGGGGGATTCCAGACATGTTGTCATAGAAAGAATTAAAATGCTTCCACATGGATGCATCAGCTTTCTGCGAGGAGTTCCCATGTTCTCCCTCGCTCTCTGGTTTCTTCCTAAAGACGGTGAACTGAAGTGTCTCAAATCTGGACACAGACCGAGGCCTCGTTGACACGACACGCTAAACAAACGTGAAAAAAAAAACAAGAGAACTCGACATTCCTATGGACTGATGATGAATGTATTGCTCTCAGGGGTGAATCTCAACTATTAAACTACCGATATGGACGATAAAATAATTTGCATTAGCATAAACGGTGTGTAAATGGTCTCGCATTGCAGCTTGCGTTTTCATTAACACTGTTGTTTGATATAAAACTGACTTTTGCTTCCTGAATGAAAGAAAAACATCCACCGCGTGTACGGCACTAAATCGCACGTTTGTTATTGCCACCATGGCAACAAAAAAGCATGGCAATTATCTATCCAAAACAACCCGACTGGATTCGATGCATTAACCTACCTTGGCATACCTTTTTTTTTTTCTTCTTTTTTGTCGTTGTTGTTGTTGCCATGAAAACAAAAGTCCAATACGCCCCAACTAGCGACACGCGGATACACTCTGTAGCCCAGATAATCACCAGCAGTGATCACTCAGTCATTCAGCCGGTGGCTGAGACGATGAAAGGTCACAACAGACCTGCATCCACACCCCTGTTAATGCTCGTTAACGCACCGTAATGCTGGCGCCGTCTCCCGCTGCACGTGAAGGCGAGGCGAGGCGAGGCTCGCTCTCCGGTCCCGTCTCCATCTGCTCGCCTTCCGTCCTGTCTGTACGTGGGAGGGCGTCCGTGCTGAATCCGTGCGTTGAGGCCACTCGCCCTCTCGACGCGCTCCCATTCTGTCAGCGCCTTCGGCAGGAGCGCACACGCATGTTGTGGTGGGGGAGCAGGTGGTTCGGCAAAGCCACACCTGTTGTTGATTTGATGGGGAGTGTGGAGGCTTACACAGATCAGCCCATATATAGCAGAGTGAACACACACACACACACACACACACACACACACACACACACACACACACACACACACACACACGCACAGATGATGAATGGGATGCGGTTTGACAACATGGTAAAAATAGCAGCGTCTCACACGCGCTCGCTCGCATCCTGATAATGTTTGGGTTTGTTTCTTTGCATTACTCATCCGCCAAGTCTGAATTGCATAGATTTGTTCCGGTTTGGGTGCTTGGGGTGGGCACGGCGATATAGAGCGGGGTTCCCCTAATTTAAGCAACTGTGCTCAAGGGCTCATGGGAGAAATCAACATTTGTCACACTGAACGAAGGAAAAGTCAAAAGAATGTGGAAGCACGCAGTTCAAGCTGTCCCAAACACACACACGCATGCACGCACGCACACACGCACACACACACAGTTAAAATGTCATGGGTTGTTGTGTGTGAGTAACTCAGCCCAGTTCATTAATCTTGTCTTTGTTGTGTCAAGGCAAACATAATTAGATTACATTACACATACTTATTCAGTGCAACCAAGCAGGAAGCATATGATGATGGACTTGCAATGTGGTGTGAGCACGCTCACACGCACACACGCTCACACACACGCACGCACTCACAGACACATTGCAAATGAAGGCTCCATCACACGTTTGTCGGACGGTTTTGAAACCACCAGAAGGGAGACTTCATGCGACAATCAAACACAAATTCACACCGATCTTCCTTTGGGGTCAGGGAGCCGCCGGCATGTCGACGGGAGGCAGAATGAGCAGCGGCTGCAAATGCATCACACTTCATGTCACACGGCTCTCAGCTTGTCAGGGGATGGTGTGGTGGTGGTGGTGGTGGTGGTGGTGGTCTCTGGCTCGTTACCATGCGTGACTCCTGCAGTCAGCCGACCCCTCCTTCACACTGCCATCTTTTCCTGTTACTAGAATAAATATTTGCGCTGCTCCAGAAGGCCTGATCTCTGACGACGACACTTGTTTTACATTCAGGAGGTGACTGACACTGAGAACTTGATCCTCTTATGTCGATCCTCTGCTGAACCGACTGAACCTGCTGAAGTCAGACTAATAACGCTGTTCAGGCTGAACAGAGCCCCCTCTTCCTAACCCACATAATTGATCATTGAGATCATTTTCCTTATCTATTTACAATTAAAATCCCCTAATATTATACTTCCTAATGTTTTCCACATTAAATAACACATTTTTCTACATAGTCTGCAACTGTCATAGCTGTTACAGATAAAGACCCTAAAATCAATGGATACTTGACTATGAGCTTGTTTTTTGAGGCTAGATTCCACATAAAACAAGTGGAATTCTCCATTTATCTCTGAATTATGCAGCAGTGTAACATGTGTTGGACATTTGAATGCATCAGGACACGGCAGTGTTGTTTGGCAGTGTCATTATCGTCGTCACTTTAGCAAACTGGAGAGTCATTTTCGATGAATTTCCCCTCCCGTGTTGCTTTTCTCTGCCACGATCGATTTCCCGGCTCCAGACTCCTCGCCGTGAAAATTGCTCCGCCAAATGTCTCTTTCGCTGCTTTTTGTCATTTTCCCTCTTCTTCTTCCAGCAACACTTGAGCAGATCCTGTCAGGCATGAGACGCTGAGTGAGTCCATTCATGGTCGTCCATCCCACACGACGTGTGACTTCGACACGCATCGCTAATGGGAAACACTATCCAACACATCTGATATTTCAGAAATACTCCGGATGCGGCGAGTCGGCGGAGTGAGAGTTGGGATGAGGTGAAACAGCATAACTGTTATTGTTGCCATTAATCTGCCTTCGGGCCTGTCAATGCAGTTTTCTGCACCAACTCTGTGGCGTCTATAAAGCGAAACACTCCTCAAAAGGAAGGGGTATATATATACGCAGCAGAATCATGAGACTTCTGATCGTTTTTCTCAGACTAAATTGAGAGTTTTCCATTTTTGGCGTCAGCAACTGATTTATCAAACATGTCTGGATTGTGGGAGGAAGCCAGGAGAAAATCTGCGGGGAAGATGGAAAAGCCACAGAAACGCTGTTCGACTGTGCAAAATAAAACGTGACGTTGCACAAACACTGAACTACTAACAGGATAAATATATTTTTTTTTGCAAAATAATGGAATTATGCACGAGGCTGAAAGCACGCGCGTTGTTTGTTATTGAGTGTGTTTTCATGGATGGAAAAAGTGGCGCATACCGGCTCAGGTCCTTTTTTTTTCCTCAGCAGTTTTTGTGTAGCACCTCAAAGTTTAGGCGTCGTATTTCACAATGGTTTGAAGAGAAAACGGAAAGCAATGGTGCTCAGAGTCACTGAAAACGGAGCTTTTTGAATACAGTCCACCTCCGCCTCTGTGGAAACTTAGGAAAACGCAACTTTTCTGAAACGTTGCTACTGTCTGCGTAGGCGACTTGCCATTGCTAATGTCAACAGCATGTTGCTCTCTCTGTGTTTTTTTCCCCAAGAACAACCAACTGTGCCAACCTGTGGCCCGGCACGCCAACTACATCGTTATCAATATCTCTGCCATTTCCTTGTAAACGGACGCCATTTTCAAAACGTTGCCGTGGAAACGCTAAACGAAAACGTCTTTCACTCGAACTTTATGACTGGTCATCACTGAATATACTTCTCCGGATTCAGATTTCTATTCAGAATAGGTTTGAGAATTGAGCACATTATTTCAGCGCTGCAGTCGGCGAGCAAACCAAACATGGAAGTGAGCCTGAAACATTTCAAACCTTCTGTTGGCGTGTGACGCCACTCATGCTTTTATTCTTCGTAAATCACCCTCTGTTTAGCACACTTCTATGCCAGATCTTAATAGATCAGACCCTTAGTGGTCACGGGAAGCTCGTGGTGATCCATCAAACGGCCAGAAACCAGAAAATGCCGCGGCCAAATGGGGAAAGTGAAGGCTCTGGTTCTCGGGGTCGATATCCTCCATTGACATTCGAATGTGGTGCAGGTGTGAGTAATCCCTGCTCACAGAGGTGTAGCAGTGAAGCAGAGAGAGAGAGAGAGAGAGAGAGGGAGACAGAGAGAGAGAGCACACTTCCAAAAAGAAGGAGGGATGAAGTCAAATGGGTGTAATTCCCTATTGAACTCTGTCAGTCTGTTAATGGAGCGAGTGGGTGTTTCTTCATTTCCTCCTACAATTGTTTTCATCCACTGCATCAACATGTCATTAAAAACAAGTGGACCAGAGGACAAAAACATACATTTCAACTAAAGACGGAGAGATACTGGTTACACAAAAAGTCTATTCCGATAAAAGTGAACTGTTCTGATGTGAACGAGACGTTCCTGATGTTTTACCTGTGGATCCCGGGTGTCTGATTGGCCAACATATGAAGCCAAACGGCAGGAGGTGAACAGCTCTCAAGTGTTGCTCTCTCTTGTTTGTTTCTCTCCAGCTGCTCTGTTCATCCACAGGGCAAACAGTCAGCGACGGACATTTAGAGCTGTCGGATCAGGAGGAAAGTGGAGGAAACCCACGCAGGCATGTGGGGAGAACGTGCAAACTCCAAACAGCAGGATTGTTTAAATCCTCTGTCTGAAGCCAGCAGTCTTCTTCCCAGGGTGTATCTGCAGTATTCACCGTGGAGGACGTGGCTGATACCGTGCTGATGGCTGCTTGTCGTTTTCACTTTCTGTCTGGAGGAAACCAGCAGGCGGCTTTTATTGGAAACTGTATAACCTGTAGTTTCTAAAAATAGAGCGTGCAACTGTGTTTATTCTCGTCAGACGAGCCGTATGCTTGGGATTTGCTCTTTCTGCGCGGAAAGCAAGCGATGGGGATGTGACACACTGAAGTGGCGTTTTCTCACTTCACAGAGAATCTTAGGGAGGAGGAAGAGGAGGAGGAGGAGGAGGAGGAGGAGGAATATCTAGATCCTGGTTCGTCAGATCTTATTTTTACTCCCACCACCAGAACACACACATACATACATACACACATGGAGAAACTTTCACTCATTACCAGCTCTCTCTTTCCCCTCCTCCTCCTCCTCCCATCACTCGTGGATGATCTCTCTCTTCCTCCCACACTCTCTCTGTCTCCCGGGGTTTTCTTTTCTTTCTTTTTTTTCCTTCTTTTCCCCTTCCTGACTTTGTCTCTTCTTCCTCTTCCTTCCTCTCTACCCCCGCTTCTGTGTGTTACAACCCCTCTCACTTTGGTTTGTGTTCATGCTGACACACACACACACACACACACACACACACACACACACACCCACACACACACACACACACACACACACACACACACACACACACACACACACACACACACACACACACCACACACACACACACACACTTCTTCATTTCTCTCTGCTGCCAACTTCACTTCACACTGGCTTTTCTTTCTCTCTCACATGCAAAAGTGTCTCCCTTCTTCCTCCAGCTTGCACACACACACACACACACACACACACGCACTCACAGTTCTCTCTCCACATTAGCTAATCTCACACATCTCAATTCTCACATTTTCGCTTGCACACACACACACACACACACACACACACACACACACACACACACACACACACACACACACACACACACACACACACACACACACACACACACACACACACTCCACTCCCCCCACACTCTCTCTCTCTCTCTCTCTCTCTCTCTCTCTCTCTCTCTCTCTCTCTCTCTCTCACTCTCTCTCTCAGTCCTCATCTGTACCTCAGAGCAGTAACATGTTGCCTCATTGCAGCTCCGGCTCTGAGCAGTGAGCAGAGGGTGACGACTCTCAAGCAATGAGAAGCATCTTCTCTCTCTGGAGTCTGATCAGTTTCTTCGACAGGAGGAGAAGAGAGAGAGAGGAGGATAAGGAGGAGGAGGAGGAGGAGGAGGAGAGGAGGATCTATTTTCTCACTGTCCTGACTCAGTTCGCCAGCTCGTGCAGGAGGAGCAGCAGAGGATGTGAGAGGAAACTGCCGGAGCTGGAAAGTTGGCTCCCCTTCACTCGCCTCGCCCGTCCATCCATCACTCGCAGCAAACTTTTCTAAAAGCAGAGAGAGGAGGAGGAGGAGGAGGAGGAGGAGGTAGAGGAGGAGGAGGAGGAGGTGGACCTGCGTGGGAGAGGAGGCAGCGAAAAGGGCGAGAGAGAGCATCCCTCATCCGGCACACTTTCTCTACGCACGTGTTCTTGTTTTTCTTTCTTTTCTTTTTGTTGTTGTTGTTGCTGCTGGTTGTGTTGTCAACAAAGCGAGCGACAATTCCGAGGCGGCCAACTCATGTGGCAGGAGGCCCTGTGGACCCACGGACGCTACCTGCTGGAGAAGAGCGATGGAGGCGAGGGCGCCGAGGGGCCCGACATGCTGGGGGACGTCTGCCCGGGGTTCCAGGGCGACGTGTGCGTGGAGGTGGAGAAGCCCCAGGACTGGCTGTACGAGTCCTACTACAGGATGAGCCAGCAGCACCCGCTCATCGTGTTCCTGCTGCTGATCGTAATGGGAACCTGCCTCGCTCTGCTGGCAGTGTTCTTCGCCTCAGGACTGGTGAGTGTGTGCGTGTGCGTGTGCGTGTGCGTGTGTGTGTGTGTGTGTGTGTGTGTGTGTGTGTGTGTGTGTGTGTGTGTGTGTGTGTGTGTGTGTGTGTGTGTGTGTGTGTGTGTGTGTGTGTGTGTGTGTGTGTGTGTGTGTGTGAGTGCAAAGTTGAGTGTGGACAATCATAATGAAGGCGTGGGCAGTTTGATCACCCTGCAGCAGGAGGTCACTGCAGTCTGATCCTAAATATACCAGAAGGCTGATAATCCTGTCATTTTGTAATAAATTGACAAAGAACTTTAGCCGAGAAGTTACTTTTTGTGAGAAAAATGACTTTTCGACATTTCTACAGTCAGTGATTGTTCCTTGCTGGTGAGTTTGGAATTACAAGTACTGCTTTGTCCAGAGGGAAAAAGAAGGGTCACCTCCTCTTAAGTTTAAGTTTTAAGAGCAAAAAGAGTAAGATTGTACTTGTTTAACTCTCGGCTCTGGGTATCACAGTGGTGCAGTGATGAGTACTGTTGCCCTACATTCAGCAGAGCCCTGGATTCAATGGTTTGCAGAAATTCTACCTCCCACAGCCCACGTTAGTTGCCTTTTCTCTTATTAGGGACCATCAGACTCTGCCTCTCAACCAGTGAAAGCTGGGATTGGCTCCAGCAGCATCCCAAGTGGAATAAAGTGGGTTTCAGTGGCTGGATGGTGTTCAAAGAGAAAGGCGCCAAGTGTGGAGTGTCGCTGTCGCACGACAGTCATTCCTTCTTCTAGATCGGCTTCATCCAGAGTCTGATCATCTGTCCATTGCAGTGCTGATACAAACAGAACAAGAAAGATGGTTTTTAGGGTCTCTCTCAATGACAAAATCCACATTTTTACACCCTGGTCTAAGAACAAACCGTCATTTTTTTAGTGTCGCTTATGTGGACAAACCATCGTGTATTTCATATGTACCTTTACCTGGGCCCGTTGACGTATTTATTGACTAATTTGTCTTTGCTGAGTTGTTTGAATTGCTGTATTTGGGATTAAAGAAAGTGCCTGTGGGAATTCAAACGCAACAATCCAACAAGGAGGGTTCCTTGTTGTGATGCAGCAGAGCGAAACCACTGCTGCACCGTGTTGCCTGAGTGGTCAAATGAAAAGTTTGATTTCCCATTAAATATGCTCCGTTATTCCCAGAGCTTGTGGAGCGCCGCATCTTCCCGAGAGAGAGAAAAAAAAAAAAAGATCCCCACCTTGCTGGAGGTGACTGATTGCCATTATCGTCACTCTGGAGTGTCAGAGCGAGGCTCTTCCTCCAGAGTCTGTGAGTCTGAATGGGCTGATGGGTGGGCGGGGTCGGGGTGCGGCGGTCGATGGGGAGGGCCGTTTGTTGGGCTGTGTGTGTGTGTGTGTGTGTGTGTGTGTGTGTGTGTGTGTGTGTGTGTGTGTGTGTGTGTGTGTGTGTGTGTGTGTGTGTGTGTGTGTGTGTGTGTGTGTGTGTGTGTGTGTGTGTGTGTGTGTGTGTGTGTGTGTGTGTGTGTGTGTGTGTGTGTCGGCACAAGTGGCAGTAAAGCGGCACTTTAAACGCCCCACGCCCCGGCTCGTGGAGTGGCTCAAGAGCAGGATGAGAGTTCAGTGTGGGTGTTGCTGCTTTTTGTGGACTGAAATGAGTTGTTTTGGCCACAAACACTCAAACACCACAAACGCACGCCATTGTTCCTCAAGTGCCGCTTTTGTGTTTTATGAAATAGACACACAAAGGGGAAGCCCACTCACCGCCGCCGTTGCCGCTGCTGTTGTTGTTGTTGCATCGCCTTCGAGGTGATCGTCTGCTGCTGCTTGTTCAGGACGGTGTGTGTGTGTGTGTGTGTGTGTGTGTGTGTGTGTGTGTGTGTGTGTGTGTGTGTGTGTGTGTGTGTGTGTGTGTGTGTGCTCTTGAAGCGGTGCCTGGAGGCTGCCACTGAAGTCCTGTTACATTCATTGCAACTCAATAAGTGGGGGGGTTGCTCTCGGTGACACCTCCACCTCGATCGATCCCTTACTTCTATTTAAGACAAATCAATAGCTGTTATTGCCCCTATTGATCGATTCAATTGTCCAGGTTCTTCTCGCCCTCCGGGGCTCAACGCGTCACAAGTTGAATTACAATCTACCCCCCTTTAATTTCCCATCATTCACAATACAAATCGAAATCAACCTCTCCTCTCTCTCTTTCTTTCTTTCTGTCTTTCTTTCTCCCCCTCCCCGTTTACTTCCTATTAAATACCCGACAAGCAGTGATGAAGTGGCTGTTCATTGAGGCGTGTGTATTTATTGCTGGCGAACGAAGAAGAATGGCAGGAATAAATAGAGAGCAGGTCTGTAGGTGGGGGCCGCGCGTCGGGAGGGGAGGGGAGGATGTTGTTGTAAGTGTTATGTCTTTATCAGCGAAACCCAGCCAAAGCAGAGCTAATGCTCCCAAAATTACTGCACGCTTTTATCTTTCCCCACAGATTAGGGCTGGAGAGGCTGAATGTTTTCAGGGAGGTGAACCCCCCCCTCCCCCAGCCGACCCCCCCCCCCCACTCCCACCCATTTTGTGCAGCTTGTGTGTTTTTGGGTGTGTTTGACTGAGGAAGTGTCTCATTTCCGTCCTCATGCTTATCAACAATTTCTTTTTTTTTTAGAGAAAATAACTCTACTTGTCCTTTCTGAAGTCGTATCGACTGTAAAGGGTGTAGTCGGCTACACGTTGGTGTGTCGCCGTAATGACATTTAAAGCACAGTTTATCGCAGATCAATGTCAAATCTGATGATGGAATATTGGAAATCGGTGCAGCACCGCTCCCATTGCTTGACTGGTTCTGCCTCTTTTCATGTTTTCAACGACAACAGTGTTTGTTTCAGATCACGTTTGCCTGTAATTTCACAGCCAGACGATTCATGTGAGGCAAAAAAAAAAAAAAAAACACATGTTTTGTTGGGCTATATTGACAATTTGATGGATGCCGTGTGGCGAGAGAAGGGTGGTTTTGTAATGATGGATGACCAGCTGAAGCAGGCGCTGCTAAGGGGAGTGAGGTGGGGAGTGATGGGGGTGAAAGGAACACGGTGACGTCACAGGCTGAGATGTGGTCCGAGCACCCGACTGATCTGCATGAGGAGAAACCCCCCCCTCAAAATAACATAGACATTTTTGTTTACTTTGGTTATTTGCATAAAGAGTCACAGAGGGAAAACAAAAGCAACTGCACAGGAAGACATTAGCCCCAACTATTACCTCCCTGGGAAGTAACACCTCTTTATGTCTCTGGCCAAAATCAACACAATCTTTCCTTCCTTTATGTCTGCAAAGTGAGTCGGACTCTTCAAACAAACTCGTGCCAGTAAGTTTGAAGATTTAAGGCATTTTACCCCACATAATTCAATCCCTGTTGGTGGATTGGAAAAGTCATATGTGATCAGGACCGACTGGGTTCAAGCACCTGAAGACGTTAAGTGGCCAGTTTAATAAGATCCGAAAATGCTAAAATGTACGCAAATAGACTGCGATTTCAGTTCCTGCACCTTTTATTACTGCTTTGATGGATGGATGGATTACAGCAGATTCAAACCAGCAGAAGTCAGGATATCTTGGTAAAGACAGTTTACAAGAGCTTTTATCATTACCGAGCGGCTAAGAGGTTTCAGTAATGCTACGGCGACCAACACAGTCCCTCGTGCTTTCACAGAACTATTCGCAGTGCTCATGTGCTGCAGCAGCGATGTTCGATGTTCTCTGTTTGCATGGAGACGGATCATTTTCAAAAAGTTGCATACCCGGTGACTCTGAGCATTATTGCTGAGGAACTGAATACCCAAAACACAACAGAAGTTAGCAATTTCCACTAGAGAACATATGAACAGGGGTCTTGATGCTTTTTAAGTCCAGCGTCCTTGAATAACTCCTTCATTAGCACTATTGCAGAAGATTTCATAACCGCATGTTGAAAACACTCATTAACTACATGCTAATTTACACTCTTCTGCAGCAATTTTCATCAACAGGCTCCTTCCTTTTGATCTAGATCACAACAATAAAATCCCGCAAAATACATTTCTTAACAAAAACCAAAAAAGATTTGAAGTGTTAATCGAAACTTTTTATTTTTTACTGAGCAGAAAGCTTTTCCCTTTAAGTCTAACATTATTTTACAAAGTCCACAGACTATTCCCGCGACAAAACCTCCGGATGTACATTTAACCATGAGGCTGAGCCAGACTGTCCTGAAAAGACCCGTGGAAGAACTTTCTGTTACGGCACTGCAGCAGACGCAGCCTGAATTTCTTCACATTCACATGAAATGGGTTTCTCTCGCTTTAACTTCTATCTGCTGCTCAGCCACAGTTCACTCGGGGGCCTTCATTTCCATTTTTTTTTTCCTTTCCGTGTCTCTTCTTCGTGTTTGTGTTACGTCCTGCAAGCTTTGGATGTAAATATGCACTTCACACTGTTCAGATCTGCTCAGTACAACATCCCGGTACCGTGCCCTCTGCCATGTTTTTGTCTCGTTTAGAGATTTGTATTTTTAATAGAGAGCTTCTGCGCAAAACACTAATTCAATATGCCATTCCTACAGAACCAGTCCTTTTCTTTTCTTTTTTTAAATTTTGTATTTCTGCAATCAATTAAAATCCAACAAGTGAAAAAGTGAAAAACAAAAAACAAAACTGTGAGCAACACCACCCACTGACTCTGGTAATCACTTTCATATTTAGACATGCAGAATACTAACCAGGTTTTGTTGTTTTCAAAAGGAGAGTTGATTTATGCATTGAAATAAGTGATTATGAGTAAATAAAGCAGCTCTTATTGTCAAGAAACACCATAGAGTGTTTGAGTGGTTGAGACCTAAAACGGAGCAAAAACTAAGTAAATTAAATGAAGGTTGTAGAAAATCAGTGAGAATTTGTTTGCATTTCTTCAACATTGTTTGTTATGAATTGCCTCTTTTTCGTTGTGATGTTTTGTGCACTTTTTAATATTAATTGAAAAAAAAGCGATCTGATACGAAGTGTAAAGTTCTAAAAAACCTCTAATAACTCAGACAAACAATCACTCATTATGGTTGAAATGAAAAGTTATAAAACCAGCTGAATATGAAATTTTAAACAGTACAAAGTAGTTTTCAACAACATTTTGTGTATTATAAGTGTCATGAGGGATGTAAAAGCCTTTTTTTTTTTAGTGCTCTGCAGTTGAAAGCAGCTGATTAGAAGGAACTTTTCCATGTTTTTCACCACAATTTTAAAACATACATCCGTCTTCTTTACAGCTTTATTCACATATAGCTGTAAGGTTTTTAGGCTGTGGGAGGAAACAATAAGAACATACAGACTCCAAACAGAGAGATTTGATCACATAACTTTTTTTTATCTGAGGCGAATGACACTACTGCAGTAGAGGGCCGAGCCTTAGCCTGACTTCATTTAACTCAATATAAATATATATATATATATATATATATATATATATATATATATATATATATATATATATATATATATATATATATATATATAGTAGCAATTCTCAGCTCGTTGCTCTGTTAGTGTGTTATTTTCTGGTAATGGTTTGTTATTTGAATCCTTCTCGCGGGTCTCTTTCTCCACAAAACCAACCCCACAACCTAATCATTGATTTCAGCAAATGATGACTTGTATGTGCACAACTCTGCAAAAAAATAAAAAAATAAATAAACCAAACAAAATGAGCATTCTGTATTGTTCTTAACTATGAGCCCAAAAGTTTCCCGGAAACAATCATTAGTCCTGCCAGAAAAAAAGTGCAAAGGAGCAAAAACTTTCTATACTGTAAAATGAAGTGGACACCTTCGAGAGAAAAAAAAAGTAAAAGCGAAGCATTTTTATATTCATGTCTTGTGTGCACTTATTTACCTATTATTTCTCACTGAATTCCTGCAGATTCCCAGGTCGGATCCGTCTCTATCCTTTACCTGTGATACCAAACCAAAAGCGTTCATCTTCAAACCCTCTCTCTGGGCAACATGAACATTCAGAACATAAAAAGTGTGTATTCCATTCTCGTGTCAACGTGTCTTCTCTTCCCTCCTCGCTGTCGCCGATGACGTATTTGCCTTGTTTCTTTCATTTCCGCCGCTGAATAATTAGCCCGCTGCACCTCTCTGTTTCTTTCTGCTGCTGCTTTGTCTGCGTTTCCCCCCTTTTTCCTCCCAGTGTAAAGCTGGATGAGCCAGACGAGGTTTAAAAAAAAAACAAGGAAATAATTGTTCTGGGTTGACAAAGCGGTACAATATGGTTGGCAGGCCCAGCACCCCCCTCGCTTTCTGCCACGTCAATAGAAATGGCTTTAAATGCTCTAAAAAGGGAGCTCTAACCGGATTAGATGGCCTACAATCAGAAACGTACAAAGTGCAGATGCTTCTTTTTTTTTTTTTTTTTTTTCATTTCTTACCACAAATCAGTGAAAAGCTGCTCCAGGTGGAGAGACAGCAGCTCCCCCCCCCCCTTCCCTCCCTCCCTCCCTGTAATTCGTCCACATTCTGCGTGGGCATTTTGCTCAATGTGTTTCAATGCTAAAGGAAAGTCTGTGTCACCGAGCCGTCGCTCCCGCGTCTGTGTAGGTTTGCGGTCTTGCTCACACTCTCATTGGTATTCAACGTCTGCGCTCTGGGCCTCAGTGTATCGCTGCCTCGGCGTCAGCAGCCACATCCTTTGGGAATTCCTTCGCCAGACCCTGACTCATACTACCTCTTCCTACGTCGCGCTGCCGCGTTAATACACAGCGAAACGCTCTCATGCAGCGATTTGTTCTGCACAAACAGCCTCCGTTGTTTTGTTTTGTTTTTGTTTTCTCTCCCCTCCCCCCCACCCCCCCGACAGGCAGCCCGTAAACTGTCAAATCATCCGCGAACCCAAAGCTGAGCCTGGGACGTCTTTTTTTATCCTGTTATGTAAAAAGCTGCTTCACCGTGATGGAAGTCAGGCACATTTCCAGGCCCACACTGCTGCTCATTTCACTGTAAAATTGGTGCTATGTAATCACTTAGTTACAACTCCGGGACCTGTCAGTGTATTCATGACTTAAAAAAAAAAAAAAGATGACTTATATGGGCATCAGGACATGAACGACACCAGACAGAGATCAGCCTCCACTGAGACTGTCAAATACAACAAGACGCTTTGGGATATCAGGAATAGATCAGTGAAAGTGCTTTTATTCCGCCAGTGTGTGGATCTACTGAAACGTCTTGGCGAATCAGAGTTTTGTTGCCTTTGAATTCCTTTCTTTCTCATTTTACCGCCTGATTTTATTGTACTTTGGTCACCCGGAGTGTTTTAAAGGGCTTTTAAAATAAATCATTGTGATTGATTGATTTGATTTTGGCGTTTACGCGACAACGGTGCTCGGAGCCACTGAAAATGCAACTTTTTTGATAACAGTTCCCAAGGTGGAACTTTTTAAAAGCATCAGGTCTCCGTGGCTCAGACTGCTTCGCTGTACAAACGCCGCTAAAGACAATAAGGGAGCCTGTGGCTCGGTTGGGAGAGCGAGTCGTCTCTCCATCTGAGTGTTAGAGGTTCAATTCCCTCATCCGCCAAAGTGTCCTTGAGCAAGACACTGAACTCCAAACGGCTTCCAGTGAATGAAATGGTGTGTGAATGTGATTAACAACATAAAGTCCTTTGGGGACTGTTCAAGCGCTGTGTTTGTGAAATCCTTTTACCATTGGACCGGAACAAAAAATGGCGGCCAACAGAGTGTCAGAACTCAAAGTCCATTTTCTCCTGAGGCTTGGTGGATTTATAGTTGAGAGTCACGGTAAGAACAATCCAAATTGACCGTCTGTCCATAAAAATATCCGTGTTCTCCCATTGTTAATGTTCACAGCATATTGGTGTGTGTGTGGTTTCATTACAAAAAAAACCCAAACAAAAGCACCCACTAGTGGCCAAACATGAACACCACACCGTTTTCAGCATTTCAGAGGCAATCTGGAAAGATGTTTGGAACAAGTGGGGTAAAAAACCATGAAGACAAATGATGGCGATCCTGCGTCTGCTTTATAATTTACACGCGGTTGAGGGCAAAAGTAGGAACGTAAGACTGCGTTTGCTGCTTCATCAAAAGCATTGGAGTCTATTCTTACCTCGGTCCAAACATGTAATTGCGCGTGATTGCTGGTGGACGCGACATCACATGTCGCACGCCTGTAAACTAAACCGTGACAGTGAACGCTGCTGCAACGGGCTGTTCTTACCCGCCGTCACCAGGCCTGTCACAGACACTCCTGTCATTACGTGGGTACGACTAATTAGATCATAATGAGCAAGTAAAAGCTTTAAATAAACTTAATTACCAGTTTTAATTGGTTAATCCATACATCGACTTCCTCTGCGGGTGAAGGTCAAGTTAATTAGTGAGTCGGAGGACCAGGAATCATTGTTGTTAAAGTACAGAAAGAAACACGTTTCCAAAAAGACGAGTCTGACCTCCACCAGATTTTTGATTGATGTTTTCACGTGTTTCCGGATGGAAACGATTTCATTGAACAAAGAAGAGTCACATTCTCAGCTGCAAAAGTTTCGTGAAGTCACTTTGTCTTGATAGATATCCGTTTGGGCCCGATCCCATTGAAGAGCTCGTATTTATGAGGCAGATGAAAGAGACCAAGAAATGAGTAGAAGGAACTACAAGCTGAATTTTAAAGCACCTGATCCGTCAGACTGGACACATTTTAATACGCAACAAAGTGAGTGTGAGGGAGATGCTTTGTGTGTGTGTGTGTGTGTGTGTGTGTGTGTGTGTGTGTGTGTGTGTGTGTGTGTGTGTGTGTGTGTGTGTGTGTGTGTGTGTGTGTGTGTGTGTGTGTGTGTGTGTGTGTGTGTGGCTTCTAAATGCTGACTTGGACTGTGCGAGCGTGGAAATGATGCTTTAGCACATTCTCTGGGCTCAGACTGTCTACTGATCTGTATGGCGTCTGTTCATCTGTGTGTGTGTGTGTGTGTGTGTGTGTGTGTGTGTGTGTGTGTGTGTGTGTGTGTGTGTGTGTGTGTGTGTGTGTGTGTGTGTGTGTGTGTTTTACCAGTTCCATCTTTCGAAGACTGGATATCCTCACCAGGATATTAGAAAAACAACAACAACAAAAAAAAAAACATGGAGGAGTTTTCATTAAGTCAGCAAATGTTTCTCGTCATTTCTGTATGTAATAACCTGATAAATATCAGTGTATTTGTTTCTTTGAGTTCATGTTACGAGATCTTTAAGAAAACTGTTTGTATTTTGTGTTAAAATATTATTCATGGTTGTTGTGTTATAAGACTGAATGACGGAATCTTATTTTGTTAATATTTTATTTTGGTGACGGAAAAGTTTGACTTCCGGAAAGAACCTTGAACGACGGAGGGAAAAGCTGGGTACACGAGTGTTTCCCGCCGACAATTAAGTGGAAGTAACACTTACTGGATCATCTCCTGTTCTTCAGCTGGACTGTGAGTAGTCCGTGGATGCTGTAGGTTTGGAGCGAGTGATTCAGAAGTGTAACTTGCGGACGGAGTGTGTGAGAAATCACTCTGATGAACAGCTCAGTAGCCTGTTAGCTTAGCCACGGCTGTCGTGGTCTGGAGTGCGACTGCCTGGGTGGACGTCAGAAGACAACGAGGATCGGCTGAGTTTCTGCTGGACGCTGCTGTCACTGTGCTGGATGACACGGACCCAGTTTTCCTGCTGACCAGGTGAAACTGGATTTCTGCTGAATATCCCACGGAGGGATTTTCCCCGGGTAGGATTCAGTCACACTCGCAGCACTAGGGGGCGCTGCTCTCCTGTTAATGAGCTCCAACGATAAGCCGGCCAACGTGACTTAAAACAAGCTTGTTCAAAATACTATATAAACAGTGCACTGTTTATCTGACATTAAGACTTTAACACATACTTTTCTACCGGTTCTTTTCCTTTCTTTGTGGTGTTTAAATATATATTGTTAATACAGTTTGGAATGTTCAAGATTATGTGTGTGTGTATTATTTGAAGTGTTCCCTTTTTGCCACATGTTACAGGTGTATTGAATGGTAATAAGCTAATATTCCATTTAGTGCTGCGAGCCAGTGGAAAAAGGGGTTACATTTGTGGGGGCTCGTCCGGGATGTTTATTTGTTTTTCATGCTCTGTTGATGTCTAAATGTGTTTTTAGTAATCATAGACATTTTGTGTAACTTTTATAACCATCAAGATGGATGCTGTTGAGATCAAAGCTTGGTGTGAGAGAAAAAAGTTAGCACATGAAAATGCACTAGTGCTGAGTGACATTACTTCTGATGTTACAGACGATGTACTGCTTAGAGCTTTAAGTGAAGTCAAAGTTTTTGGAAAATTTGAGATTGTTGATCGCTGTGTAGACACTGCTTCCAAGACACAGTTTTTGCTAATTCGGACTTCCACTGACTTGACAAAACAAAGCTTGCCTGACCGTGTTGGACTTCCTGGGGAAGCCGGACCCTGGCCTGTTCATGTACTTCCTGTTTCCCGACCAGAGGAAGGGTTTAGAGCTAAACTGCTGTCGTTTTTAGAGCAGGAAGGCAGGACTGTTACTGACATACAGGGGTTAGTGAATCCATCCCCACTAGATTTGAACACAGCACTGATCAATGCTCTTAGTTCCATTGTGGACAAGTGTAACCCTGGCCCTGCTGATATTCATAGCTACCGCAAGCTTCGCCTGTTTTCTGGGATCAAACCTATCCCTAGTGGAGAAGACGAGTATGATGCTTGGGCTGAGCAGACAATGCATTTGTTAGAAGAGTGGCAGTGCAGTGATGCTGTGAAGAAACAGAGAATTGTGGAAAGCTTAAAGGGGCCTGCTGCAGACATTGTCAGATTTCTGAAAACGCAGAACCCAGCAGCTGCTTCGCATGATTATATGCAAGCTTTAGAGGTGGCTTTTGGACCCACTGAGAGTACTTCTGACCTTCTTGTGAGATTCCGACACACATTTCAAAATGATGGTGAAAAACTTTCCAGCTATTTGCTCAGGCTGGATAAATTGCTGCATTGTGTGTTTAGGAAAGGCGGGATCAAAGTTTCTGAAATGGATCAGCTTCGCATTGACCAGGTTGTGAGGGGTGCGTTACCCAGTGACATGATTGGCCTACGTATCCGCATGACCCATAAGCTTCGAGCACCTCCTACTTTCAGTGAACTGTTAAAAGAAGTGAGGGAGGAGGAAGATATGCTTCAGAGCAGACATAATGTCAAAAGCGCAGTTCTGTCCGGTAATGTTTCGGTTCCCAGACCAGACGATGACACTAAAGAAAACTCTGAAGTAGAACAGCTGAGGAAAGAGATTAGTGTCATGAAAGCCGAAATGGTGAACCTTAAGGCCGCAGCAGTTGTAATTCCATCAGATGCTTATGGAACACAGGCTAAAATCCCTGCTCGAGGGACATTCAGAAAAGGTGATCAGTTACAAAAGTCCCGCTATGATGAGGACAAACCAGGGATTTTCTGTTACAAGTGCGGTGAGGATGGACATTTCAAACGACACTGTGATGGTGAGGAGAACCTCAAGAAAGTCAATAATCGCCTGATCAAACTAAACAAGACAGCGGGAAACTACCACGGGACCCAGTAAAGGAGCGGCCTGGTATCCCGGTGGTAAAGACACGCTCCGCCAAGTGCATTAACAATGACAGGAAGGTGGTAGACACTATACCCGAAGGCTTAGTAGGCCCTAGCGCAGCTGTACCAGTACAGATTGAAGGCGTTTATGCTAAAGCTATCCTTGATACTGGTTCTCAAGTTACTTTGTTGTACAGGTCCTTCTATGACAAATACCTGACTCGTCTGCCATTGACATCCATCAGTGCTTTGCAAATATGGGGTCTCAGCCCATCTGATTACCCTTACGATGGCTATTTGTCAATTAAGCTGGAGTTCATGGAGGCTGACGTAGGAGTGATTGAGGCCATTGATGCCCTTGTGTTGGTCTGTCCTGACCCCATGGTTAAAGGCGAGGCATCCATTATTGTCGGCACAAACACACCTACTGTGCGACGATTACTAAAGAGTTGTAAAGAAAAAGGAGGAGATAACTTTTTGAGCACATTGCGTATTCATCCTGTTTTCAAGAATGTGTTTGAAAAGTTAGTTTGCCTGCCACTCCCTAGTGATGATGATGACAAAAGAGGGATTGTGTGGTTTACTCAAGCAAAACCAGTCATTTTGCGCCCTGGCGGGGTGGCTAGAGTGACAGGTGTTCCAAAGTTTCAGGGAATCCCCACTACACAAGCAATTCTTGTTGATTCACCTGATGAACATTTGGATGATTCAAGGTTTCCTGAGCAGATTCTGGTAAGGTCAGAGTTGCAAGCGTCTTCTGTAGTGACGTCCAAGAGAATGACTGTGCTTGTCAGAAACGTGTCGGCTAAAGAAGTTGTCCTGACCAAGGGGACGCCAATTGCTCATCTGTTTCCTGTAGAGGTGATGCTGTCACATGCAGCGAGCAATGAGACCAGAGATAAGTCCATAGATGAGGTGACTCCCTCGTCTTTCAATTTCGGAGATTCTCCTGTTTCGGAGGAATGGAAAGAGCGGCTGGTAAAGAAGCTGATGGCACATAGTGAAGTTTTCTCCACTCATGAGTTCGATGTGGGACGCAGTAAAAGCACTCACCACACCATTAAAACCACAGAGGATAAACCATTCAGAGAGAGGTCTCGTCGGCTGCCACCTGCTGATGTTGAGGCATTGAGAGAGCATTTAACACAACTTAAGAATGCTGGGGTCATTACGGAGTCACGTAGCCCTTATGCCTCCCCTATAGTGGTGGTGAGAAAAAAGAATGGTAAAATAAGGATGTGTGTCGACTACAGGACCTTAAACAGGCGTACTGTCCCAGATCAGTACACAGTGCCGAGGATTGAAGATGCATTGGCTTGTCTAAACGGCAGCAAGTGGTTTAGTGTGCTTGACTTGCGAAGTGGCTATTATCAAATTCCAATGAGTGAAGCCGACAAAGAAAAAACAGCTTTCATTTGTCCGGTTGGCTTCTACCAATTTGAAAGGATGCCACAAGGAGTGTCAGGGGCTCCTGCGACTTTTCAACGCATAATGGAGAGAACGGTTGGAGACATGAACTTGCTGGAAGTTTTGGTCTACCTCGATGATCTCATTGTGTTTGGGGCCACTCTTGAGGAACATGAGGAGAGGTTGTTAAAAGTGCTTGACCGACTCAAAGACGAGGGCCTTAAGTTGTCATTGGACAAATGTCAGTTCTGCCAACCTTCAGTGACATACGTGGGACATGTTATTTCCCAAGATGGTGTGGCTACAGATCCTAAAAAGACTGAAGCAGTAACCACATGGCCCAGACCAACCACAGTGACTGCTTTGCGGTCATTTCTTGGGTTCTGTGGATATTACCGACGCTTTGTGAAGGATTATTCCAAAGTAGCTCACCCTTTGAACAAATTGTTGTCTGGATATCCGCCCACTGTCAAGAAGTCAAAGGTGAACAAGACCAGGGACTACCTTAACCCAGTTGAGCCTTTTGGGAGTAGATGGGATGATAAATGTGAGGCAGCCTTTGAGATGCTGAAGCAGAGACTTACTCAAGCTCCTGTATTAGCTTTTGCAGACCCACAGCTACCCTATGTTCTGCACGTAGATGCTAGCCGAGAAGGTTTAGGTGGTGTGCTGTACCAAGATCAGGGTGAGGGGCTGAGACCAGTTGCTTTTGTAAGCCGGAGCTTATCTCCCTCTGAACAACATTATCCCATTCATAAACTCGAGTTCCTGGCGTTAAAGTGGGCAGTAGTGGACAAGTTGCATGACTACCTTTATGGAGTTAAGTTTGAAGTCAGGACAGACAATAATCCATTGACTTACGTGCTGACATCTGCTAAATTGGATGCCACAGGCCACCGCTGGCTGGCAGCCTTGTCTACCTATGACTTCAGTCTAAAGTACAGGTCTGGGGTCCAGAACATTGACGCAGATGCACTGTCTCGTCGGCCACACCCTACCGAGTTTTCACAACAGAAGTGGCAAAACATCTCTGCTGAGAGTGTGAGAGCCATGTGTCAGAGTTGTGCAGTAACTAAGTTGATGGATCATTGTGTTATGAGAGCAGTTGATCACTTGGTGCCTTCAGTACATGCCCTCCCGCAGGCATTTTGTAACTTGTCCACCCTGAGCACTAAAGGAATGCCAGTATTGAGTCAAAAAGAGCTGTCTGAAGCTCAACAAGATGATCTTGCCATAGGAGAAGTATGGAGAGCTTTTCGGCATGGAGATATGGCACGAGTTGATAGGACTAAACATGGGACTTGTCCATTGCTCTTGAGAGAATGGGATAGATTCAAGATGCAACAGGGTGTCCTGTATCGAGTTACAAGTCCTCCTGGTAAATCCCATCGATCACAATTAATCTTGCCTGAGAAGTACAGGGAGGTGGTGATGAAGTCCTTGCATGATAACTCTGGTCATTTAGGCATCGATAAGACTTATGGCCTAATTAAAGACCGCTTCTACTGGCCTCGGATGAAAACTGCAGTAGAGGACTATTGTAAGGCATGTGCACGTTGTATTCAGAGGAAAACTCTACCCCGGAGAGTTGCACCATTGTCCCATATGCACAGTGATGGTCCCCTAGATCTTGTGTGCATGGATTTTTTATCCATTGAACCAGATTCTAGTAACACCGAAAACGTCCTGGTTGTAACCGATCACTATACACGCTATGCTCAAGCCTTTCCCACAAAGGACCAGAAAGCAGCCACTGTGGCAAAGGTTTTGGTGGAGAAGTACTTTGTTCACTATGGGTTGCCGAAAAGGATGCATAGTGATCAAGGGCGTGACTTTGAGAGCTGTCTGATTCGGGAGATGTTAAGTATTCTCGGCATTGACAAATCTAGAACTACTCCTTACCATCCACAAGGGGATCCTCAGCCTGAGAGATTCAATAGGACATTGCTAGATATGCTGGGGACTCTTGAGCCAAGCAAAAAGAGGAGGTGGAGTCAGCATGTTGCACACTTGGTCCATGCTTATAACTGTACTCCGAATGAGGCAACCGGGTTCTCGCCCTATTACCTGATGTTTGGACGTGAGGCCAGAATGCCTGTGGATCTCTGTTTTGGGACATCGAGTGATGGTACTAGACAGAAAAACTACCTCAAGTATGTTGCTGATATGAAGGAGGAGTTACGAGCTGCATATAACATTGCTGAAGCAGCTGCTGCCAAGCAGAACAAAGACAATAAGCGGAGATATGACCACAAGATCCGTTTCACACAGTTGCTGCCTGGGGATAGGGTTCTGATACGAAACTTGGGGTTGCCAGGGAAGCACAAGTTAGCTGATCGCTGGGCTTCTAACCCGTACATTGTGGAGAGTCAAATGTCTAACTTGCCTGTGTTTCGGTTAAGACTAGCAGATGGAGAGGGACCCACCAAGACCCTCCATCGAAACCACCTTCTGCCCCTGGGACAGACTGTGACTCACCCAGTTTCTGACCCTGAAGCTGAGCCTCCTATCCAAACTCAGCGCAGGAGGAGAAAGAGACATGGTAAGAATGTTGACCCATCTGACAGCGAACAGACACCATCGACGGCACCGAAAGACATGCTGGACGGTGAAACAGGGAGTCCGACTGCAAATGACATACAGAGTTCTGACTCAGAGGATGAGGCACATGGGGTGTGGTTTGATGATGGAGGTCTAGAAAACAGAGTGGGTGAGAAAACCTCTGAGCCGCCTAGTCTTGACCTTGATGTTCTGTGGAGGGACGAGAGTGAACAGCCACAGACGATGTGTGCAGAGACGAGTGACGATGAGAGAGACTCGGAGACTGCTGAGCGAATTGAAGAGCCTGAGCCTACACAGACTCATGACAATGAGGCAGAACTTGACACAGACGTTGAGACTGAGCTTGACGTCGATCCATGTACGGATACCAGACGTCCTCCGAGACTCAAACGACCGCCTCTCAGGTTAACCTATGACACATTTGGGAACCCCAGTATTACTGCTACTCCTGTAGTTAGGTATGTCTCCTATTGCTTTAAGTGGATTGGCCCACCTCTTGTTACATGATTAGTTAAGGTGTGTGTTTGATGCAAAAGGTACAAAGTCATGAGGGCATGCCTTTTTATTTAGTGGGGGGAGAGTGTAATAACCTGATAAATATCAGTGTATTTGTTTCTTTGAGTTCATGTTACGAGATCTTTAAGAAAACTGTTTGTATTTTGTGTTAAAATATTATTCATGGTTGTTGTGTTATAAGACTGAATGACGGAATCTTATTTTGTTAATATTTTATTTTGGTGACGGAAAAGTTTGACTTCCGGAAAGAACCTTGAACGACGGAGGGAAAAGCTGGGTACACGAGTGTTTCCCGCCGACAATTAAGTGGAAGTAACACTTACTGGATCATCTCCTGTTCTTCAGCTGGACTGTGAGTAGTCCGTGGATGCTGTAGGTTTGGAGCGAGTGATTCAGAAGTGTAACTTGCGGACGGAGTGTGTGAGAAATCACTCTGATGAACAGCTCAGTAGCCTGTTAGCTTAGCCACGGCTGTCGTGGTCTGGAGTGCGACTGCCTGGGTGGACGTCAGAAGACAACGAGGATCGGCTGAGTTTCTGCTGGACGCTGCTGTCACTGTGCTGGATGACACGGACCCAGTTTTCCTGCTGACCAGGTGAAACTGGATTTCTGCTGAATATCCCACGGAGGGATTTTCCCCGGGTAGGATTCAGTCACACTCGCAGCACTAGGGGGCGCTGCTCTCCTGTTAATGAGCTCCAACGATAAGCCGGCCAACGTGACTTAAAACAAGCTTGTTCAAAATACTATATAAACAGTGCACTGTTTATCTGACATTAAGACTTTAACACATACTTTTCTACCGGTTCTTTTCCTTTCTTTGTGGTGTTTAAATATATATTGTTAATACAGTTTGGAATGTTCAAGATTATGTGTGTGTGTATTATTTGAAGTGTTCCCTTTTTGCCACATGTTACAGGTGTATTGAATGGTAATAAGCTAATATTCCATTTAGTGCTGCGAGCCAGTGGAAAAAGGGGTTACATGTACATCGATCTTCATCATTTTGTCGCATCGCGGGTTACGCACACGTCGCCAGGATATCTCAGGGGCAACTACAAAGAGACACACACTCACAGTTACAGTCACCAATTCACCTCTAATGCAAAATGGGAGATTGAACTAAGAATTAAGAACCTTTTTTGATATTCGCATTAAAAGGTCGTGTGTCACATGACCACACAATACTATGATTTATTTTTAAAAGGAGTCTTCACTGATGCTTGTGTGATGCTTGTGATGAACCAGACTCTTGTTTTCGTCAATATAACGCAAATGGCCGTCCATTGTCTCGACGCTGTCGTCAACCCTTTTGACGCTCTGTGTCTAGGTTTCATGCGCAAACTCATAATAAAGCAAGGAGGTGTCAAGTGTCTGGGGAATCGGTGCTAAACCGTGGATTAGCAGCGCTAAGTGGTCGTACTTTCGGATCCTTTTTTCAGCCAAACAACTCCAGCAATTTAAAAATGGCGGGAAACGGAATAAACAGCAAAACCAGAGTGCAAGAAATGCGTTCGTAAAATGAACCAATCACAGGCCTTGTCCTCTGCGTCGCATTGACGTGTGGTGACACATCGGTGGAGGCGCCATGCACCGACCTTCAACAAAGCAGTTCATCCTTTGCTTTCTCTCTTTCTTTCTCTAGAACACGGAGGACCACCTCACGTTCCTGATCGCAGTGCCCACCGCCCTCTTCCTCTTCCTGTCCATCTTCATCCTCGTTTGCATCGAGTCCGTCTTCAAGCGGATGCTCCGCCTCTTCTCGCTCCTGATTTGGGCCTGTCTGGTCACCCTGGGCTACCTGTTCATGTTCTCCGGAGGAAGACTGAGCCCCTGGGATCAGGTATTCACTGTTTGTCGGCCAAGATTGTCGAAAACTCGCCGAAGTTTCACCCGCTTAAGCCTTTTCTGATGCAGGTGCTCGCTGATATTATAGTCAATTCAGAAAGAAAAGACTTGTCATTTTTAATCGGCGTCTCACTCGGACTGTTGGTTTCAAGTCTATCTCGTTCACATAGCAACATTTAAAGTAGCAGTTGAAAAACAATGTTGAAAAACAATGGACTTGTCTTCATTAAACTCAACTTGTGAAAAAGGACACTTGTGACCAATAATATCCAAACCCAATTCTGTCCTTTGTGTGTGTGTGTGTGTGTGCGCACGTGGAGAATTAATTCCTTGTGTTAATGAGGCCTGATGAGAGCTGGAGGTGAACAGATCAGCAGACAGCCACATTAGTTTTTCAGAGCCAGGCTCCATTCCTCTCGCTCTCTCGCTCTCTCTCTCTCTCTCTCTCTCTCTCTCTCTCTCTCTCTCTCTCTCTCGCTCTCGCTCTCGCTCTCGCTCTCGCTCTCGCTCTCGCTCTCGCTCTCGCTCTCGCTCTCGCTCTCGCTCTCTCTCAGGAATCGTATTCTCCTGTGCTTATGCCATGTCTCCTCTTATTCATCATGTCTCATTTTTCCTCTCCGTTCTCCACTTCACCACTACCTAAAATGTCCTCTCCGCTCCTCTTCTCCATCCATCCCCCCTTCCTCCGGGATGAAGATATTTTTATCATCAGACACCTGTGTGATCATAATCATTCTGCATTATTAATCACTTCATTCTTCTACCATGGCTCTTCCAATTGTATAAAAGGACTTTGGCTGCTTTGGGACTGAAGCTGGATTTTCTTTTTAAATGATTATTTATTTATCTTTCTTCTCCAGACTGTGTGTTCTTCCAGATGGCCAAAGAAACAACATGCAATGTCCGGCATGGGGAGGAATCTTTAAAACAAAGTTGACCTTTTTTTTTTTCCTGTGTCTAGAGGTGGTCTGAGTTTTATTTATTAATTTTTTTTCCACCAGCTGAACAATGGAAAAGAATCTGTCTTTCGATCTTTTTGTCTCCGGGTCTCTTTCGAGGACCGTGGTTCTGTCGTTCTGTCAGTTTGTTAAACATTAGAGCTGTTGGTCTGTCTCTGAGTCAGTCGATCGGTCTATTTTTAGATCCGTCTGTCCTCAGGTCTGTTTCTCCGTTTACAAGTCAGATGGCTTGTTTTTTTTTTTTACTGTAATCAGTCTAATGGAATCAAAGTGTGTGCTTTGACACATTTCTCAAGTTCTGTGTTTTGTTCTGTCTGTTTCTAGTCCCGTCTGTTAATAGGCTTGTTTTTTTTTTAATCTTTTCTATTTCTATGTCCTTCTCTCTTTAGTCGTCTGTCATTTTTTGAATCGGCGAAAAGACATGAATGAAAACAGAACTCAAAGAATAGCGTCCAAGAAGAGAAAGACAGAAACTTGCAGGAGAGCAGAAATCTGATGAAAAGGGAACAGTTGGAACCACAGCCTACTCTCAGCAGGCTGGATTGATTGCGATTACCGAGGGAACAGCATGTCTGATGGAGCACACTGAGCTAATAACAGTGACGCTTGGAAAAAAAAAAAGAGAGAGGGAGAGAGAGAGGGAAAAGGAAGGCCGGTAAGAAAGAGGCTGACAGGCAAAACGGGCCCTTCTTTCTCAACCCTATCTCGACGCATTCGCTGTTCGTCTGGAGTTCATTTGATTCTCCTGAACGCCACAGGCACGTCACAGAAGGCAGATTAAACGTGGCGGTCACGGAATGTAGACGCATTCTCACTTACATACCTGTGTGCGATCGCAAATACGCGACAGCCGCTGTGCGTCTAGAAATCCTCCTGAGCAGCTTCAGGCATTTCTGTTGTTGTTGTGAGCATCCAAGCCTGTGTGGTTTGTAGATACAGTAAGTCTGCTGCTCTTGTCTGAAACGTATAGAAGGAGGAGGAGACGTGCACTCGAAACGAGAGGTAACGAGAGAAAGCGAGAGGAGGGAAAGTAATAGAGGGACCTGAAGTGAGGATTCCTGCGGCGCTCGTCGCCGAGTGTTCCAGGTTTGCATCAGGATGCAGATGGAGCTCGCCTCGCTGCCTGCATGGTCGACAGGAGAAGGTGACGCACCTGAAATTGGACTGCCACTCTCAATTCAGCACGGGCGCCCAATGAGACGGAACTTTTTTTTTTCTCCCCCCCCCCACCTTTTTTTTTTTTTCCTTTTTCAGTCTTGTTACAGAGTTCAGAGTCTGAGTTTAGGGTTAAGAGCTGAAGGTTACAGCGAAAAGGACCTTCAAAACACCACATCTGCTCCCACGTCAGCATCCTTCCCTTTCTTGGTTCCCTCGGCAACAGAAGGTCTAAGCCCACGCAAAAACTCTCTCTCTCTCTCTCTCTCTCTCTCTCTCTCTCCCTCTCTCTCTCTCCCTCTCTCCCTCTCTCTCTCTCATCTCAACTTCATTTTGCAATCCTGTGCCGGGTCATGGAGCGCTGGAGCCAATCCCAGCATTATGGGCGAAGGCAGGATGCGCCCTGCACAGGTCACCGGTCTATCACAGGACAAACACAGAGACAGACAACCACTCACAGTCACTCTAAGGTTCAATTTTATTTTTAAAAGTAAAACTATTAACCTCACATGTATGAGTCTGGAACTGTGGGAGGAAATCGGAGTACCTGGAGGAAACCCACGAGCACGGGGGGGGAGAACATGCAAACTCCACACGGAGCTGAGATTCGTCTTTGATGAAACACTGCATGTTGGATGTTGACGTGAGAAACACGTAAAAAGGAGTCCTTCCCTCGAAGCAATACGGAGTGTCGCACAGCAAATATTCACAGTTTCTGACAAGACTAACAGAGACGGCGGGGTCTCGCAGGTAAAACTGGTTCATTTCGAGCGGTTGCTTTGTTACTTCATTCATGTTTCTGGAGCGACTCTCCGGGACTAAAAGACAAAGGAAATAAACAGACGGGCAGGAAGGTCGCGGTTCATCTCGCGTCCCTGTCGAAAGTGTGACCCGGTCACCACCATAACAGGATGAGGTGGACTGACAGCAGGGGAAGTGGACAGGGACGGAGCACGAGGTTAATGCTCAAGGTATCATTAAACCTGCACCGATGTTAAATCTCTCTTTCACTTTTATCCACTGAATTCAAGGAAACGGGCGCCAAGATATATACCAATATGCAAGAATCCCACCGACGTCTCGTGTGTCATCCATGTTGTGCCATTGTTGCCGTCAAGAGGTAAACATGCGCTGAGTTTTAATGCAGGAGTCTCTTCACAGTGAACGTCCTCATTTGGATGCTTTAATGGAAACCAGTCAGAGGGGAGAGGTAATCACAGTAAACAAGCAAGAAAGATTACAGATGTAGTGGAAACAAAACAGCTTCAGTATCTGTGACGCTGATGCTCTATGTCTTTGTTTTCATGGCAGCTTAAGACGGGACTTTTTTTTTTTTTTCCCTATTAACCTAAAAGTGACCAGCCCACTTATCTCTGAAAATTAACCACAGAATCCGCACTTCATCATTTGATCTTTTTAGTGGAGATAAGCTGGCAGCCCCCTGCGATGTGCTCTGTATTCACACTGCAGACAATGAGGGAAGAAACAGAACAAGAGACTCCGTTGGACTCCATCGTAGGAATTCAAAACTGCTGTTGTAATGTTTCATTTTCTTCATGTTTCTTCATGTGAGTCTTGTCTTCTGAGAATCCTCGCCTGTGGAAAAGCGACAAGGGATATTTCCTTTGGTCGTAAAGAGCGCGCAGTGTAGAATCAAGATGTACCCTTGTTCACAGTGCGATCACGCTAACATCTGAATTATAGGCATACGCAGATGATATTGTACTGTCACAGGCGCCGATATTTAACTGTGATTCAGTCAAACACAGAGAGGCGTGCTCATCATCGCCTCCCGGGACGAGGAACCAGGACGCAATCTGCACAATCACCTGCTAACTACCACTTCGATTTTCATCCCCAGGTATCCTTCTTCCTTTTCATCGTCTTTGTTGTCTACACAATGCTGCCCTTCTCCATGAGAGGAGCCATTATCGCCAGCGGCATCACATGCTTTTCACACACCGTCACCCTCAGCGTCTGTCTGACCTCTGAAGCAGCGGAACTGGAACCTTTAGTCTGGCAGGTAAGGACACAAGATCATCGAGCCTGTGAACTAACCAGGCTTTTGAAATCGCTCTTTGGTCAACGTCTTAGCCTTCCTGTTGGGGTAACTGAGATGGGTCTGCTGTGAGTTTCCTGTTTTGGTCTCCTGAGCAGATAAATGGCTGCATGGGGAGGGAGAGGGGGGTCATTTTGTCAAATCGGCGAGGCCGTCACATGCACGATTAACAATGATAAGGTACAACAATTTAATGAGGTCCGGGCTGTAAAACAAGTGAACCTGTCCTGTATTATCATGACAAAGCACATTCAACAAGGCCTCCGGAGTCAAATAAACTGCCATTTAATGTGCTTGGGAAACACCTCTTAGAAACCCAGCAGGTGGGCGAACTCATGGCGGAAGAGAAATGTCCTCACGCGGCAATAATATAGATATACAGTCAGCAAACCTCAATAAAACTGGACAAACAGACCAGATAACACTCAAAGTAAAGTACAATCGATTTTATAGTGCATGCAGTTGACTGCCAGATATCCAAACACACACACACACACACACACACACACACACACACACACACACACACACACACACACACACACACACACACACACACACGACTGTCAAAGTAAACACGCTGGTAACACTAATAGCAGTAGATTTTCCTTTCTATCCCTTCCTCTTTATCTCTGACATGCATATAAACGCACACGATACAATATAGTGTCAAAGTAAACCAACAGTAAAACATGCTCCAAGATGCTCATTGCCCTTGGGTCCAGTGCCAAGGACAACTTATTGATATGTGGGTCCACATTTTAAAGCTCCCCAGCTTGATGGAGCGAGGGAGAACACAGCAGAAGGGTCTCCTATTGCCTGGTTTTATGAGGTGATAATATAGGCTTAAGTGGAAGGTCGTATGTTGGGGAAAATTACAGGCGCAGATATATCTGGAGCCATGTGTCACCCTGTTGACTCTCTAATGGTTGGTGTGTGTGTGTGTGTGTGTGTGTGTGTGTGTGTGTGTGTGTGTGTGTGTGTGTGTGTGTGTGTGTGTGTGTGTGTGTGTGTGTGTGTGTGTGTGTGTGTGTGTGTGTGTGTGTGTGTGTGTGTGTGTGTGTGTGTGTGTGTGTGTGTGTGTCAGATATTGGCCAACGTGATTATCTTCACCTGTGGAAACCTGGCTGGGGCGTACCACAAGCACCTGATGGACCTGGCCCTCAAGCAAACCTACCAAGACACCTGCAACTGCATCAAGTCTCCGATCAAGCTGGAGTTTGAGAAGCACCAGCAGGTGGGCAGCCGGACGTCACTTTCCATCCACAGACATCCCTGCGTTGCCGTGCCGACCCGAGCAATTGGCTCAAAACACGAGAAATTTAGGCCGAGCTGCCGCCTCTCCCTTCCTCTTATTCTTTACTTTCCCACCCTTTCCCTCTCTCTCTCTCTCTCTCTCTCTCTCTCTCTCTCTCTCTCTCTCTCTCTCTCTCTCTCTCTCTCTCTCTCTCACATGATAAGTGGGACGTATTATAGATTTTTTTTCCTGCCAAAACATTTCACTTCTCAGTCCCGTCAGGTTTGAGGACTTGGGAAGTTGCTCATGTCCAAAGTGGCATTAGGCAGTGACATTTGCTTGACATTAGCGTCTTTGCCCTGACATTAACCGTTCTCTCCACCCAGGGAAATGAAAATTATCAATGATTAGCCAGTGGTCTGCTCGCTTCGCAGTCACTATATTATTTTTATTTGACAAAGGTTATTTCCTACCTCAAGATTGTGCATTATGTAATTTTTTTCTCCTGTAAAATATACTGTAAGACCTATTTCCTTGTTCCCTGGTCAAAGCTTTAGTAATGTAGAGAAAACGAGCACTGTACCAAAATGTGCATTCTGCTAGTTATGATGTACTTTGTGCAACTTTGTTTTTTGTTCTTCTTAAAGCTATTTGACAGATCTTTTTTTTTTTTTTTTTTATTCCACCAGTTTCAGAACTTACTGAGAGTAATTAAATTATGCAAATGAGCCACAACAGCAGCAGCAACAACAACAGCACGTTTGAATGCATGATACAGTTTTCTCTGAAGCTGGAGACTTGCGGTATTTGGTCCATTTAGAGGAGCTCTTTGGTTCGTGCTGTATTGTTGAGTTCATTCTTGTATCAAACTGCAGTCCAGGGTTAAGTGGAAAACCAGGTTTTTGGTCTCTCGAATAACTAATCTAAAAATTTTAAAGCAAAAGCTTTACTTTGTCATTTGTCCACGCAAGGGATGCTTTATTCCGGCTGTCACTTGTCTGCTTCATGTTATCGTCTCCTTTTGTTGGTGTATTTCTGTGGCAGAGTTACAGCACCGTTATAAGGAGGTTTCATGTGTTTTATGTGTGTATGAAAAACGTTTGGTCCGAGAGTTGTGCTCATTCACGTGAGACATCCAGCATCCTTGCTGAGAACCTACGTGCTGGACTCCAAAATACATTATTTTTGGCCGAGGTTTCACAGTAACTCTTAGGCAGTGACTGCTTAAAGTTAACTTATTTGAGCAAGTGTGTGCCGATTCTTGTTTTACCCAGTTTATAGGCTCCAAAATTTAAGCCAACTCCAATTTAGTGGGGTCTGACTCACCTTGCATTGGCAAAAAAAAAATAAAAAATCTTCATTTGCATGTTTACATAGTTTTTATAGTCAAGTGAAGGGACGATAACCTTCATACTGTCAATAGACGAGTAATCTGTTAAATTAAAAAAGTTTTGATCCTCCAAAACGCCCACAGGAAGCAGCATTAAACAATAAACTGAAAAATGTAGTGATTAAACAGGAGCTACAATATTATATAAGCCATTTACACACGCTGCTTCAAATAATGTTAGGGTAAGGGTGAAAGTTAGACAAGTAGTGGTTGTAGTTAAATTCAGAGTCTATGTGTGTGTGTGTGTCTGTGTGTGTGTGTGTGTGTTTTCCAGTGTGTGAGCATGCAAATGCCACTGCATCACTAAGCAGATCTCATTCAGCAGCTGAATGCAGATCACTTTAGTTCATTAATCAAACACATGATTAATACCACCACATCTCCTCAGGCTATTATCCCCCCCCCTCGCCGTGCGCTCGCAGCGGGCCGCTCGTGTTGCTCCGGCGCTGAATAAGTAAACACGAGCGGGTGGTTTGGCTTTCTATTTTTAGCCCCGAACCTCTTTCTCTGCTTAATTTGCTGCTGTGTTTTAGGAAATGAGCCTGTGGTGTGTGTGAACGATGTAATGACCCTCTCTAGCTGCTAGCCACTTTTATGAGTCACACACCCCCTCAGGCATGCTACTCGCTCTCCCCTCCGTCACACACCCACACACACCTGCCCACGCAACCTTAAAAAAAAAAAAAAAAAAATCACCCCTGAACGAGCCTCCATCCGCTGTGCTAAATCCAGGCGAGAAACTTGCAAGGTTACACAACGGCTGCAGGTGATGGATCAAGTGTTTTTCTAATATCGAAAACTTGACAGCAAGAGCGTATGTCAGCCGTTTGAAAAACCCCAACTGAGAAACTCCCCTTCGTGTCGTATAACCTCCCTGCCACAACAGTTTGCGCCCCCCCCCAAAACTCTGAGTGCATTCAGCTGAAGTGGAGCTTCTAAAAGTGAGCCAGGTCACCGGTGACGGCCGCCTCGCTGTATTTCAGCCTCGGAACATTTGAGTGCAGCAAACTGCTTATCTGGCTCTCTGAGTAACACGTGTCATTCGCTGCCATTAACTAAAGCAGGACAGATTTTGCCAGAGGGGGAAGATAAATAAAATGTTGGGGTTTATTTGGGGGAAGTGAAGTAAATAAAGCACAATTAATTTCACTTCAGTGCAGTTCGTGGGGTATTTATTCTCATCTCACCTCAATCAGCTGATAATCAAGACGTGATTGACGGCTTGCCGCAACCTTAACCTCCTGCTTTCTGCTGGAAAATGAACCCGTAACAACGAGGATGTGAAAATCTGTTCTTCCTGTCATTCAAACTACAGTAAATATTATTTCCAAGCAAAGGTGATGAAATATCCAAAGTAAACTGAAACTACCAAAAAACATAATAACACTGCACTATGAAAAACGGATTAAATGCTCAGTGCACAGAAGATTCTGTAATTTCATTCCATTCCTAACAAGTAGAAGCATCAGAGTCAGAGTCGAGCACAGAGTTAAATCGGTATCATTTAAAGAGGCAGGCAAGCTGAATAGTAAGAAGAGGACTATTAAGAATATTCTAAACAAAAATGCAATTTACTTCTGGCTTCATGTCACTACATGAGCAGCACGGAGACTTCTTCCTTCCACTTTATCTTTATCTTTCCTTAATTAACTTGTAAATGATACGATAACTCTGTTATCATCCAATGTATTTTAGCTGAAGTCAGCATTGATATTAAAAAAGGAACTCAGTGATGAAACATATAAACAAAATCAACTGAAATTCAATTAAAAAGACCACAAAAGCAACAAAATATATTAAAAAATGATAATAAAAAAAAAATATGAACACGTGTGTTGAATTGAAAGTAATATCTTAGCAAGTCATAATAAAACTGAATATTAAGTTGATGAATGTGCAAGTACACACTCAACTATCTTTCAGTGGGCAAATTTAGAGACATGGATTCAATGTGGATCACATTTTTTCAATTTAATAAAGCCTGCTGATTGAAATCACAGTTGTTCGACTGAATTATTCATCAAATCCACCCTGAAAGTCCAGCAGACCACAGATTCAGCTCAGTCAATGAGTGAAGTCCAGATGGTTTTGAAGTCTCATGACCTCTTAAAGATAAAGTCGGGGGGGTGCAGATTAAAGTTTATAGAATCAACATGATTTAGCCTGATGCCCTGATCAGTGAAACGTTGCATATAAAGTTCCTGGAGGTCGTGATCTTCTGTTTTTTGTTTTTTTTTCCTTCTCCAGGAGCGTTTACTGCTGTCCTTGCTGCCCGCCCACATTGCCAGGGTCATGAAGGCCGAGATCATCCAGAGGCTGCAGGGACCGAACTTCGGCCGCACCGAGAGCACCAACAACTTCCACAACCTCTACGTGCAGCGGCACACCAATGTCAGGTGAGCCGCCCCCTCCCCTGTTTAATAAAGCTTATTATTTCTCCTTCCCGTCTCGACTGCTCCTCTCCCTTTGTGCTCTCCTCCCCACCTGCTCTTGTGTTTGGATCGCTCCCTCACTTCTTCTCCATGTTCTCCGTACATCCCATCTATTCTCTCTCCTTCTCGCTGCCACTGCAGAATTCAATTCAGAGTTAATCCACCTCCATTGTATTCCGAGGTCACTTTGCCAAATGACGAGGATCCTATGTGCTCTGTTCCCGGTGCCGTGCTCCCCTTTCTACTGGCGGGGGCCCATAGAAACAGAGCAGAGTGCACAAATCCGGGCTTACCACGAGAGCCTCTCCATCCAATGTCCTCTGAAATCACGTCTTCCACCCTGCAGGAGCTTTGCCCGGGGAAACAACGCCGCCGCGGCTCATGTTATTGGTGTGCATCCTCACGCTGATCCGCCTATTACTCCCCTCCGATAATAACAAATTGTAACGCGGCGGGGCTGAGGGTGAGTGGGAAGAAGGGGGCAATCTCTCCAGAACAAAGAGCAACACACCCAAGGACAGGTGGTAGAGAGCCCCCACCCTCCCACACCGACACACAGCGGAGATCCACTGCCTCCACCATCGTCTCTGCAGCTGGAGTAACTGGTGCTGCTTCCTGAGGATTGGTCATGTGCTGAGAGGAGCTTTACAGATTTGTCACATTCCCGAGTTTGCTCAGCTGGAAACATGAAATAATTCAGCTTTTTAACACTTGGATAAGACATCTGCTCATGTCAGTTCTCTGGGATTTGTCTGTCTCTGTCAATCCAAAATAGATATAAATATGGCTTTTGTTGAGTTTCTATAGCTTTATTGAGTTATTCCAGAAATGTCATGTAATTTCTCCTAATTCGACAAACAGACCAAAAGCTACCAGACTTTATCCCTGCAGCTTTATGTAATTATGAATTGTAGATTATTGTTATAGAACTCGAGACTGGTCTTGGTTTAGAGACCACATTTAGCTGGTCTTGACGACAATACTATAACAGACACACTAAAGGAAGAGTAAGCTCACATTAAACGCTTTACAATTAAGTGTTGCCATGCACAATAACGTAATATTTCTGCATGGCGACAAAATGCATCAAAATGTACCACTGAAAATGTTATTATAACAGTCAATATGTAATCAAAGTGGCTTTGTGTGCCTTTTCTTCCATGTGAAGTTGTTATATATTGTAGGTCAGTTACCTGTGGAGACACTTCCACAGATCCATAGGCAGCTAAACGACTAAACCATTATGAGGAGGGGGGGGGCACAATAAACTATGCACCAGAAGTGATCACATTCGGATATTTGCTGTAGAAGAATACAAGGAGAGGTAGAAATAATCTGCCAAACGTGTATTTCCCTCTGTTTTGTGCCTCGTATCTTAAAGAATTATTTATATATAGTTTAAAATACTATGTTTGGAAGGGGTTTTTTCTAAGGCGAACGCATCCCTCACAGGCTCTCCTTATAATCTACAAGCAAAGGTCAGGTAGAGATGGCTTTAAAACAAACAACATGGAGTTCAGTTCAGTTGTTTTTGCTTCATCTGGCACTTCATACAGAGTGTAAACAAAACTAATATGAGATTTTATACGAGAGCTCTTTGAAAACAGCACCATTAGTGCAAAATGAATATCGGTCGAAGGGCCACGACTACAGTGGGATGAATAAAACATGCTACCGAGCCCGAGTGAAGGGGAAAGAGGAGAGAAGTGCACCACGCCAGAGTGATGGGGGGACAAAAAAAAAAAAAAGCAACAAAAAAGAAGAAAAAAATTCCGTACATGACCGGAGTAATTTACTCTCCACACAGTAATGTGCATTATATCAGTTTGATTTTTTTACTTTGCCAACTATGAATCCCAAAGCTTTTTGTCCTTTGGATAATTCATAGTTACAAGCTTGTGGACATTCAATTGCAATCACTTTGCTTATTCTACTAATAACACGGCTGCCATTTGCGTCTCTTCTTCACGGGGGGGGGGGGGGGGGGGGTTGTTATTATAACAGAGGTAAGCAGAAATGTGTTCGAGGATAACTTTTGCTTTCTTTTCTCATTGGGCAGCATCCTCTACGCAGACATTGTGGGCTTCACCCGGCTGGCCAGCGACTGCTCCCCAGGCGAACTCGTGCACATGCTGAATGAACTTTTTGGCAAATTTGACCAGATAGCAAAGGTAAATCAATCTCACTATTGGTTTTTTGTTTGGTTTTTTTCCCTTTAAAATGCATGTGCAAAATAATCCCTAACTTTAAAGTGATGAATGAAAGAGCCAAAAAAGAAAAGTTCAAGCCTTCTGAGAGGAATCTTCGCCTCTTTCGTACTCCAGGTTTGTTCGTTTCGTTCAGGAGGAAATCATTTTTTTTGAGCAGCCCTACAGAAGTGCTCTTCTGGCAAGTTTGGGAAGTTTCATTTTGCCGGGGTTGGATTGAATCGGGTCGTATTGGAATGAATTGGATTGCAATTTTCCTGTCGGATGTCGTGCTTCAACGCCACATCTGAACGAGCCAAAGCTCACCTACACTACCTGGAAGAAGGAAACATTTATACAAGTGAAAGTTCTCAAAATCTTCTAGATAATGGTTTCCATCAGGGATGCACCAATAGCACATTTTTTACAGTAAAAGTCAGAGTACAAACCTTTAGCTATTTGCCGATACCAAGTACTGATATGATTGACTCAATTCTTTGGTGAAGCAGGTTGTATTGAAGGCTCACACAAATAGATAGACATTAAGTTTACTGGCGATCGACTGGCACTATCATGAGCAAACAGAAGGTTTCTAATTAGTGTTTTTGCGTGCATTAGGTACAGTTTGCACAAAAACAATTGACTGGAAACTGTTGCTTCAATTAGGTTGAATGCTGGGAAGCTACTCAAATATTCCATATACATGAAGACATATCTTCATTTAAGACAAATACTAGTCAATCGGGAAGAACAACAGTGCACTTCTATAATGACCGCAACAAACAAACACAAAATTCCTGTTTCTGATCCCGTCTACACGTGCACAGTATACTTATATTAGTGAACAGAGTGAAGAAAAAAGTCAGGTAAACCTTTAAACATACATAAACACTCATATATATATATATATATATATATATATATATATATATATATATATTGGAAGTACCTTTTTTTGTAGAATTTCTGACCTCCGCTAAGTGTTGATATGGACACGGGGAAAAGACACATATTTCACATCCAGATCAACTGCCTTCATTCATTTATTTAGTTTGGTGGTCCCATGATTTTGTTTCATGATTTCAAAGAACCCAAGATAAGACATATTCTTACCTTTTTCCAGGTTGTCATGCTATGACTCCATTTGCCCACACTTGTCATTTAAAGTGGCAGGCTACGCATGTGAGGATATACAATACAATACAATACAATACAATACAATACAATACAATACAATACAATACAATACAATACAATACAAGTCATTTATTGTCACTCTATCAATGTTAAAACAGTCTTAGCAGCAGTGAAATGTTGTGACAGCAACCGCAGTGACAGCAGTAGAATAAAAAGTTTTTAGTGGCTGGTATCTTTTACTGGAGGGGAGGGGGCAGGACAGGTGGTGTCCAGGGTGGGTGGGTGGGGTCATTAGAGATGGAGGTAGCTTTCTTCTGGAGTCGGCCACTATAAATGTCTGTGGATGAGGTGTTGCCTCTGTAGCCGGTGAGGGTCTTGATCCCCGGCCACGTTCCTCTGCAGTTGTTGCTGTCAAAGTCAATTTGTGGAAATTGTGTAGGACAGACTTCAGGTTGGTGTGATCAAAGTCCCCGGCCGCTATTACAACGGCTGTCTGGTTCCCAGTTAATGGTGAGGTGTAGTTATTCTATAGCTCGCCGAGCATTAGCCCGCGGAGGCACGTCCACGGCTATGATCACTACCGAAGCACAAAAACTTGGAGCACAAATAGATGGGTCGGCACCGCAACATCATCATATATAGCGAAATGAAAAATAACAATTATTTTACCTGTGTATCCATTTCCATGAAGATCAGCTCAGTCGGGTTTTAGATCCCTTCATAAAAGTCACGCAGACAAACAAATAAACGCGTGTGATTTTATAATCTCCTTGATGGAGGTAATAACAAATCTTTTGATGTTTAAGACACGACATGGTGTTTCTCAGTCACGGGCCACAGGTGGACACGTCGGTGTCTTTCATTTCTTCATGTGGTGACTGATGAGAGAAAGATACCGATCGTCCTCGCTGCTAAAAAAAAAAAAAAAAGAAACAGAATTGAGATCAAGCTTGAAATTTAAGATAAAATTTTATATTTTTTCCAAACGAGGTTGCATTCAAAGCATATCAATTAGTAAAACATCCCCTGAAGCGGCAACAAACAAGGGCCCGTTTGCACAAAACACAAGAGCGACGTTTTGTATCGGTACACATTTGATCTGTCCGGCGGTTGTCAGTCAAACCGGCCGGAGCCTCTGTAGAAAGTGTCCGTGTGTCCCGCAGCCTCGCTCGGCCTTCCTGCAGCGCCGCTCGCTGTGTGGGCTGCTCAGAGTCAATCTCCCATCAGCTGAGTCAGGCTCTCGCTCTCTCTCTTTCTTTCTCTCAGCTTCATGTCCGGCAGCTTCGTTACATAAACCCGGTCCAAGGACGAGTGGCTGCACGTCCCACATGTGGGTGTTAGAGCAGCTGATATGTGTGTATGTGTGTGTGTGTGTGTGTGTGTGTGTGGGTGTACGCTGGACACGGAGGGCTCGTTGGCTGGAGGTGAGGAAGTAACAAATACCAACGCTTCGTTTTCATTCCTCTCTGTCTCCAAGGAGAACGAGTGCATGAGGATCAAGATCCTGGGAGACTGCTACTACTGCGTGTCCGGCCTGCCGGAGTCGCTGCCCAACCACGCCAGGAACTGCGTGAAGATGGGCCTGGATATGTGTGAGGCCATCAAGTAAAACACCAGATCTTTCCCTCTCTGTTTTTTTTTTTTTTTTTTTTCCCTCCCCCGTGACACGGAAACACAAACAAACACTGCGGAGCAGATTGAGCAGAAGGAATGCCAGACTCGGATCTGTTTGAATTCCAGAGTAAACACGCTGTGAATGCAATGTGATAACGCTCCCGAGTGAACGTATGTAATATTGACAACATGTAAGAAGACATGGTCTCTTTAGGTTTATTTTTCATTCTTTATCAGAAAACAAAAATATACCAATTCAAGTTCTTCATTTCACACTAGCCTTAGAGAGAGTGTTCAGTGTTGTTTACAGTCCATTTCCTCAATTTATTTCTATTTGTGCTTCTTGAAATCTGAATATACGTGTCAGCCTTTCTAGTTAGAATATCTCTTCTACCCTTTTTAGCCACTGGGCCTTTGTGAGTGGTGTATCTTTACTCTAATTTCTCCTGATTGCTTTTTTTTTGTTATTGTTGCTATGCTTTTGCCATATATTAGGGATTTTCCAAATTTATGGGACCAAACAACTCAGTTCAGAATCATATATCGGCATTAAAGGGTCATATTATGCAAAATTCACTTCTCTAATGGTTAGTAATAGTGGTAATGGTAATGGTTGGTAATATGTGTCCCTATATCTGGAACGACGCCCCAGAAGTGAAGAAAGTGTGTCCTCTCTCTCCCTGGCTTGTTCCAGTTTTTAAAAAGTGTGTTGCTCCAACCAGCCAATCAGAAATCAAACCCGACATTGTGTCATCGGGGGTTTAGCCAATCACACTCAAGGTAGGCTCCTCCCACAATCAGGCAGCTCTGCTCTGGCACATGGCACCACGAGCGGAAGTACTTCCACCTCTTCCCAAGATGGGCGTGTGTGGGCGGAGCCAGTCCAGCTCACACAGACACAGCAGATTCTGAATGCAGCTCCTTTGATCCAATATTCAAATGGAAAATCAAGGAAAAGCTGGATTTGGAGCAATAAACTTTGAAAACAATGTTTTTGGACTAACGAGACTCGAATTTGTTGAAAAGCTGGATAATATGACACCTTTAATTCTTTATATATCTATTCTTCAAAAGATGTTATTTTGCCCATATCTAGAATTATTGAGTTTCTCCATCATAACTGTTGAAAATCTTGCTTCATTTTCATTTTTGGTGTCATAAGGAATCAAATTACATTCTTCCAGGAACATTCTCTCCAGATTTGTGACTTGGTGGTCAAAGTCTTTGTTTCCCACATGTGAGACAGATCTTCTGTAATATCTGCTTGAAATATACATATTTATTAATTTTTTTTATATTTAGTCATATTTTATCAGGTGATGGAACTATTCTGACATACTCTGCAAGGATCCAGCATGATTTCTCTTCTATAATAGTTATTTAGTCGAAGATCTCTGTGAAAATCAAGTTGATGTTTCATTCTGCAGCTCCATCTGCGTAAAGCCTTCATCACACGCTTTCATTCTTTATGCTCAGCTACACTAACTTAATCCCACCTCCAGCTCTATCTTAACCTTCTCTTCTCATGAAGAAAGTCCAACTTTTCTAAGCGTCCGTTGCCTCCTCTTCACTAATCGCAGGAAGGTTCGAGACGCCACCGGAGTCGACATCAACATGCGCGTCGGCGTTCATTCCGGGAACGTCCTCTGCGGCGTGATCGGCCTTCGGAAGTGGCAGTACGACGTTTGGTCGCACGACGTAACTCTGGCCAATCACATGGAGGCTGGGGGCGTGCCGGGGTAAGAGGTGTTGTGTGTTTTGTTTAATTCCCAGTGACGGCTGATGAACCCGACGTACAGTGTTTCTCCCATTCGCTTTAGCTTGAAGCAATCGGACGGTAGAAAAGGAATTTATCTGGATTCGTCATTCCTGCTCACTCAAGGACAAAGTAAAATATTCTGATCGTAACAGTCCTTTACAAATACAATCTCCCCCCCAAGGTTTAGTACAAAATACAAATGTGTGGCCTTATATCTTGCTTGAATCATTTTCAAGGTCCGATGAAAAAAACACGTCAGTCACGTTCATTTATCGCGTGATTAACCAACAACTGGAAATGTAAAGCTGCTCCATGTTGTTGACAGTTTTTATACGACGTGGAACTCCTTGCAGTCTCATACACATATCTGAATATTTGAGCGATACACCACCAAGGGTTGGCTTGAGCCCTGAAATCAGTGTGGATCAGTGGTTGCATGAAAGCGACAACGTTTTTCAAGCGAAAACCCAAAACCTCTGTCGTGTTCTGGGTGTCAGTTTCAGTGACCTCAGTGTTCTGAGCTACTGAAAACACAGCTTTGTGGCAGCAAAGGTGGACATTTTTGAAAAAAAAAACTTTGACCCCCGTCTCCATGGAAACGGTGAGAAATGCAACTTTTCTGAAATTCCATGATAAATACCTGTTCTGCATATGAGCGAGTCGATGGACAATAAGAACAATGTTTTGCCTCCAGAGTGTCGTGACTCCCAGTCCATATTCTCCTGGGACTTGGTCATTTTATAATGATTCTAACTTTGTCCTCAGTCCATATGAATGTCTGTGTGCTCACCATTGTTAATGTTTATCGCGTATTGTATGTAAGCGTTGTATGTAAGTATTTACAAACGATGCAGTTTGCCTGAATGAAAACAAACAAACAAACAAAAAAAACATGGGGATTATTCATCACCTGAATAATGTTTAACTTGACCGCCTTGTTGTTCCAGTGCTGCTTTCAACTTTATGGTGATTGTGTGTTTTTCACACAAAGTGCATCATCCATTTCTCATTAGTGAAGTTTTTCTTCCTTTTTTTTGGTTTTTTAATGTCTATGCACAGACACAGAGGGACATGGAGAATGTCTGGTCCAATTCCACCTATTATAAGCGTTCTAGTCAATTACAGCTCCCTCATTTAACCAAGCAGATCCACATTTGTTATGCGGCCATTATGCCTCCATTATCCTCGCACTGCAGGCTTGGGGGGAAAAAAATTGGACGGTGGGTATGTGAATGTTGCACTGAAAATAAGCTCTCCGGAGCTACAGCGTTGTCTCACCGGGCTGCAAATGGTTTACCTCCTGTTAATGCCAGCTGAAAGGTATCTGAAAAATATGCCCCCCACACACACACACACAAACACACACACACATCCATCTCTTCCTGTCTGCTTGTTCCATGGTGGCGAACAAAAGCCGAGAAGGCACAGGTTTAGCGTCGCTGGAAAGCTGCAAAGTGAATAATGTGCCTGGTGGAGCCGGTGACGCAGGCTCTTCACCTCTCACTGCGTGCCCACTTACTTGTGCGCAGGAGGGTCCACATCTCGTCGGTGACGCTGGAGCATCTGAAGAGCTCGTACAAGGTGGAGCCGGGAGACGGACAGGGCAGAGATTCCTACCTGAAGGAGCACGGAGTCGTCACCTACCTGGTCATCAACCCCAAGGTCAGACGCGGTACCGGCCGGAGGCCTTAACTCTTGTTGGCATCGTATCAACAGGGTGCGAGAAACATTCCGCAGAGATTTTCAGCTTTATTGACGTATTAACATCATCATCAGTGGCTGCAGGTTTCTTGGTTGCATATCCACGATATGGGTGTCCTGTTCCCACCACATCCCACGGCTGCTCTATTGGATCTCGACCTGGTGACAGTGGAGGCCTTTGGATATTAGATTTTTGTAGATGTATTGTGTTTTCCTGTTGGAAGTGTCCACCAGGAGACGGTACGCTGTGGTCTTAATAGGATGGACTCTGAGTGAGCCAAGAACATACCCCTTGACACCATTACGCCTGCAGCTGTCATGCTGCGGGATGGATCCACGCTCTCATATTGTTTACACCAAATTGTGGCAGCAGGAATCCAGACGAGATAAGAGGACATCCATTCATCTTCTGTACCACTTTATTGGTTTTGTGCGAGATGAAGCACGTGCTTTGTCATGTGCCTTGTGCATCTACTTACACCAATGCTGCAGGGTGAGTTTTAAGACTTTCCTTATAGTGGAAGTACTGAACTTTCTTATCTTATTTTCTGGTTTTCTCAGCACGAACATCTCTGCTTATAAACATTTGGACATGCTGCTCCGGTTTATGTCTCCGTCCTGCAAGACAGGACAGCGAGCAGCTAATCGATGTCGACGATGACAAGCCCGGGAAAGTAACTGGGCTGATGTCAAAAGCAGAACGCTCTGACAACACTGCATCTGAAGTCTTCTTTTTTTTTCTTTTTTTTTTTAAATCTTTCTGCTTAATGCATAATTAGTGGATTTTCTTTCACACGGGGTCCGTCTGTCAAACCAGGACATTTCAAAGATCGGACGGGAACATTTCTGTATAGAATTTAGCTTTTTGGCATCATCCACACTGCGCTAAGTGTTTCATGGGTTTTGGCAAATGGAACAAAAAATATGTCCTTAAGCATCTGCTGCCTTTTTTTTTTTTCTTCCCTCCATAATTTGGCTAAAATGTGCCCACTCCTCCAAGTGTCGGCCGGAAGTCCTTTCTTCTCCATCCTTCCGGCATCAAGTGTTGATTATATACACTTCATAAACCTCAGGCTCATTTTGGATTTTTTATTTTTTTTTTGCATCCTCTGGAAAATACTTTAATAACTTTAACAGACAGTATCTTCACAGCCTGGATTCTTCAAAATCCTGTCATTGTTTTTGTTGTTCTGCTGTTCGATCCTGTCATGTGGGAGTCTCCGAGATCCAGCGAGACGAGACGGGTTCAGTGGAGGTGCCTCGGTGAGCGATCACACTTTTGCTTGTGATCGCGGGCGACGGAAACTTAAACGACTTTAAAAAAAAACAAGGCAAAAATCAGAGTCCGACAACTGTGAAGGGCCTTCGTTTTTCCAGCTCTAATTGCTTGAACGGTTTATTAACAGCAGGTTAACACGCTATCAGCTAAAAGCAGCTCCTGTTCTCTTTGCTCAGCTCTGATGGGAAATTGGAATATTTTTCTCCACTTGCTAAATATGTGGGTACAGGATGGCAACACTTGAGCAGAGCCTTAAATTAGTCGCACTCCAGGCAGCAATTAGGCAAGCCAGTTGTTTCCGGCCCGAGCCAAGTCTGTGCATATTTAAAAAGTACTTCTTATAGTAACACTGTGACCTTACAGGGGCTTTTCTTGCCGCTTTTTTTCCCCATTTAAACATGTCGATATGCTGTCAGATATCGGGGGGGGTGGGGGTGTGTGAGGAGGACTGCAGGTGCTCTGTGACATTTTCAAGAAGGCACCCCCGCCACCTCGAATGGATCAGGGCCAGATATGGAGCATCTATCGCGGGAGGTGTCATCTCCTCTGTCACTGTCATTGATCGTCACTGTCGGAGCCGCTCGGCACACCCGCGGGAAATAAACGCAGCCATGGCGCGTCGCGTCTCCTCCAATCCTCGCCGGCATTCGCGCCACGTTCAGGTCACTCGCAGTACCATTCCTGTGCGCAATTAAAATAAATCACCGGCAGTATTGAGCGTGGTATCTCCTCTTCCTCCTCCTCCTCCTCCTCCTCCTCCTCTTCCTCCTCCTGCTCTTTGGACTCCCAGGGTCTCAGTCAGCATCAAAGTGGAGCACTCGGACCAGAATAAGAGGAGAGCTACGTCCTTCGTGACTCTATAAGTGTTTTAAGTAGTTCAAAACATCGACGGGTATGCCGCCCGAGTCGAGAGTTGGAAAGTGACCACTTTTTTTCCAAAAGCGCCAAGTCGTTCTCGCTTCGCGCCCTCCGAGGTCAGAACGCCGTGAGGAAGACACTCCGTTGTAAATGATGGATTTTAATCTCTGAGATAATTTGTATCATCTACTCTTAAAACATCTAAATGTAGCTCAAAATTGGTCAATTTTCCCCCGTAATTATATCTCCTAGTTAAGAAAATCCAAGTAAACTCTGGTGGTAAGAAGTTTCTACAGGTCCAACGGTGTTTTACGTTCTGTGACCAACCTTTTGTGAGCAGTGGTGGACGAGAGGGTGGAGACGTGGACTCACCATGGTGACTCCCTGATTGTGACCTTTGACCCCCGCCACGCTGGTTTCAGACGGAAAGACACAGCCCGCTGTTAGGCGTGCGCTCACGTCCCTCGCTGGATGGTGGGAAGATGCGAGCGTCCGTCCGGATGACCCGCTACCTGGAGTCCTGGGGAGCCGCCAAGCCCTTCGCCAACCTCCACCACAGGGACAGCATGACCACCGACAATGGGAAGATCAACACGACGGTGAGTGCTCTCTCTCTCTCTCTCTCTCTCGTCTTCCTCCTCACGCGCAAATGTTCACGTGTCCAGATCGTTTACTGTCCCGATTCCCGTTCCAGGACGTCCCGATGGGGCAGTACCACTTCCAGAGGCGAGAGCGGTGAGCCGTTCGCTCGTCACCCGACGCGTCACTCCGGATTCACAACGTTTCCTCATGGATTTATACGTGGAGTTTTTGTTTGTGTTTCATGTTTTCCTCCCAATTCAGGTCCAAGTCTCAGCGGAGGAGGTTTGAGGAAGAGCTCAATGAGCGAATGATTCGCACCATCGACGGCATCAACTCACAAAAGTAAGGAATGTCAGTCACACCTGACTGATACACCAAATACCTTTCTAATTGAAATACACTCTTGTATTGTACTCTCCGATATAACAATCAAATGCAAAACTGGTTTTACAGAAGCATATTTTGAAGTTGATCTACGAACAGTTCGGACGTGCAAAATAACAGACGCAATTAATTTATGATTGACTTCATGAGTATGGATCAGGCATTCCTGCCTCATTGAAGTGCTGAACGTGATGTTCAGCATGATGATATGACAAAAACAGGAATATAATGACCAAAAAAAACAAACAAACTGAAGCTGATCTTAGTTGATCTCATCCAACCCAAAAGTGCAATCTGTTTGCGAGACCATGCAACTTGTTCATTTATTCTTTTTTTTTAATACAGGATCTTGGTAAATCAGTCCTGAAGACCCGGCACAAAGGTCGGCATACTTTGATGACCAAAAGAATCGTTTTTGTGACTTTCAAGCAAATAAAATACATTCAGAGGCACAAATTATGGATGACTATTAAAGATGAAGATAACCGCTTATGCGTTTGTTCATAAATTGGATCTTATATCACATTTTGGATGTTTCATAACTACAATTTAGAATGGTAGACTTTTTTTAATTAATTTTATTATGTTTTCCTAAGCGTTCACCGAAATAGCTATTTTATTTGTTTTAGCCATTTTGATATTATTGTTCCTTTTAGAGGGGTTTTTAAACATTTTCTAAGCAAGTGTAGCCATTTTGGCAAGAGATAAGAGTCTTTTTGAAAATATGTCTGATGTTCAAATGAAATGAGATCAAAAAAACTTTGATATCCATATCATTTTCCTCAAGTGTCAGTGAGCCATGGCAGAGGAACTGAAGAGCCACGTGTGGCTTTAAAAAAAAAAAAAAAAAACCCTGCTCGACACCAATTTCAAATTCGACACGTGCAAGCAAGTTAGCAGACCGACTAGAGCACATAAAAAATTGTTCAAGATTTTGAAAAGTTACAACAGTCAAGGGTAAAGCTGTATTAGAGAGTTATCGGAGAATATACTGAGTGTGTAACAGTTGCGTCACTGCGGCTCCTTTCAGGATAAACTCACTTCAGAGCTCAAGTCAAAAAGCACTGTGTGTTTCAAAGTCTGCTTTTAAGACACAAGAGGTATGAATGGCAGGAGCCTGGAGCCGATTAATAGCATCATGTTGTAGCAGTATGTTCTTTTTTACGTATTCTACTTCATCTTTGCACTTTTTAGTACCAAAAAAAGGGGGGGAAAGATGGCAGGTGTGAGCAAATGCACATTTTAAAGAAAATGAAAAAAAGACAACCTGTTAGGAAACATATATGTCACTGAAATACACATAAGCATGCATTTGTTCATACACCTGCTTAAGTTTTATGGTTCTCCAGTCGAGTGAATGTGTGAATTAACTGAAGAGAAAAACTGATTTAAATAAAAAAAAGTCTTGTTAACAGGCTAAATGTGTAAATTACATATATTTCCCAATGATCCTGACATTATTCACAGTATAATACAGTAATTTACCCCGCAGCAGTATTATATAAAAAAAATATATATATATTTGCATATCATAAACTGTTTGATATTCATGAAACAAGAATTTTTTTTTTTTTTTCTTAAAAACCTCTTTGGTTTCGCTCACTGGATTTAATGAAACGTGGCGCCCTGGTCATAAAACTGCGTGTAATTTAGAGTTGAGTAATGAGTCATAGCGACGAGAGAGATTGTTTACTGTCGGCCTCACGTGTGTCTGCAGACAGTGGCTGAAGTCTGAGGACATCCAGAGGATCTCGTTGTTCTTCCATAACAAAGCCCTGGAGAAGGAGGTTGGTCGAGGCGTACAAAGAGACGCTCGCCGAACGCACGGTGTCCTTTGTGGATGTACAGACCAACACATTTCAGTCGTACCGTCTCTCCACAGTATAGATCCACCACCCTGCCCGCCTTCAAGTACTACGTCACCTGCGCCTGCCTTATATTCTGCTGTATATTCGTCGTCCAGGTCCTCGTCCTGCCCAAGTAAGTCCTTCGCCGCGCTTCGTGCAAAACTCTGGTGACGGTTGGACGCTGTCTCGTCACCCCGGGCCAAATGAACGAGGGGGGGGGGGGGCGGAATGTTAAAAGGCCCACTAAGGGGAAAGGGCACCGTGTCTGCCAGTGATATAGATCTGATGAATCAAAGTGTGGCGTCTCTTTAATGGCGAACGGCGAAGTGGGGTGGGGTGGAGAGGTGCGTGGGGGATGGGGGGGGGGGGGGGGGGGTGTGGGGGGGGTGGGGGGCGGTTCAGAGTCATGCAAATTTACTGCTTCTGGGAGCTAATTCAGCATCTGAAGGGCCATTGATTTTTTAATTCCTTTCTCTCTCTCTCTCTCTCTCTCTCTCTCTCTCTCTCTCTCTCTCTCTCTCTCTCTCTCTCTCTCTCTCTCCGTCTCCATCTCTCTTACACTCCCTTGTTTCAGCATCGCTCCACACGTTTAGACGTGACATCATGCATTTTCATGGAGAGGCTCTGTGAATCAGCCGCACTGTATTTCTCCTCTGAGAAACGAGGAGACGAGCACCTCACTGTGAATGGAAGTGAATTACCCAGTGGTGCCGAGAGGCTCGCGCACGTGTGTGTGTGTGTGTGTGTGTGTGTGTGTGTGTGTGTGTGTGTGTGTGTGTGTGTGTGTGTGTGTGTGTGTGTGTGTGTGTGTGTGTGTGTGTGTGTGTGTGTGTGTGTGTGTGTGTGTGTGTGTGTGTGTGTGTGTAGGATTGTTCTACAAATAATGGTCAAGACTGTTGGCATGGTATATTGTTAGAGTGGTGGGAATCTTCTGGGGGGGGGTCAAGGGTCATACTCGGGGATTAGCAGTGGGATTTGAACCTGTGAACCTCCAGGCCACCGCTACAGCAGCAGTGTGTGTGTTCAGGGATGCAAGTCAGATAAATGTGTGTGTGTGTGTTGCAGGACCGCTGTGCTGGGGATCTCGTTTGGCATCGCCTTCCTGTTACTGGCTTTGATCCTGCTGCTTTGCTTTGCCGGTCACATTCTGGTGAGTTCACATACTTTTATTTGCAACACACACACACACACACACACACACACACACACACACACACACACACACACACACACACACACACACACACACACACACACACACACACACACACACACACACACTCACTCACTCACTCACTCACTCACTCACTCACTCACTCACTCACTCACTCACTCACTCACTCACTCACTCACTCACTCACTCACTCACTCACTCACTCACTCACTCACTCACTCACTCACTCACTCACTCACTCACTCACTCACTCACTCACTCACTCACTCACTCACTCACTCACTCACTCACTCACTCACTCACTCACTCACTCACTCACTCACTCACTCACTCACTCACTCACTCACTCACTCACTCACTCACTCACTCACTCACTCACTCACTCACTCACTCACTCACTCACTCACTCACTCACTCACTCACTCACTCACTCACTCACTCACTCACTCACTCACTCACTCACTCACTCACTCACTCACTCACTCACTCACTCACTCACTCACTCACTCACTCACTCACTCACTCACTCACTCACTCACTCACTCACTCACTCACTCACTCACTCACTCACTCACTCACTCACTCACTCACTCACTCACTCACTCACTCACTCACTCACTCACTCACTCACTCACTCACTCACTCACTCACTCACTCACTCACTCACTCACTCACTCACTCACTCACTCACTCACTCACTCACTCACTCACTCACTCACTCACTCACTCACTCACTCACTCACTCACTCACTCACTCACTCACTCTCTTAGAAAACGTACTGCTCTATGCTGATGACAGTGCCGTTTATGAAGGGATGGATTAGATTATATGTGTGTGTGTGGGGGGGGGGGGGGGGCTATTCTGGTGGTAGAGATTTAAAACCCATAACACCAGCAGTGTTCCATCCCAAAGGATGAGATTAAGTAGCTGAATCCCTCATTCAGCTACTGAAACTCCACTCCAGGTGAGTGGTTTTATAGGAGAAGTAAAGAGTTGATCATCACGGACATGAACAGGTGATTCCTGCTGCAGTACGGCGTCACACAGCCGTAATATGTGACGGCTATGTGGTCGAATGTAGATTTCAACTCCCCCCACCCCTCCCGTTGCGTTGACAGATAGATTGCTGTGGCTGTTATTTTCAAGCTGCCACATGTACCTGTCACAGGTGTTTTATGGGCAATCAATACTCTCTCAAGCACTCATTTCTTCCTCATTTTTTTTCCATCTCAAGAGATGAGCCAACATCATTTCCGGACTAATTATTGATAATTTGGGCGTGCCTGACACACAAATCAACTTTATGGATTAAGAAAAGAGAGAGAGCCTCAAAAAGACAGAGAGAGAGAGAGAGAGAGAGAGAGAGAGAGAGAGAGAGAGAGAGAGAGAGAGAGAGAGAGAGAGAGAGAGAGAGAGAGAGAGAGAGAGAGAGAGAGAGAGAGAGAGAGAGAGAGAGAGAGAGAGAGAGAGAGAGAGAGAGAGAGAGAGAGAGAGAGAGAGAGAGAGAGAGAGAGAGAGAGAGAGAGAGAGAGAGAGAGAGAGAGAGAGAGAGAGAGATGTTGAAAGGTTCGAGCGAACCTTGAATTGACACTGACCATGTCAGGTAGGGTGTGTGTTTGTGTTTGTGTTTGTGTGTGTTTGTGTTTGTGTGGGTCGTTCTTAATGGGGCACATTAGAACTAAAGGTTGCGCTCTGTTCAGCTGTGAAAATGTGCATTACACGGTTATTGTAATCAACTACATCTCTGGGGGGAAACATCTTCCCAAGCTGAGTTGTTGCTAAGAGAACAAAGCAAAAACTGAAAAGCTAATCTGCTGGGGTTTTTTTTAACCCATTAACTTCCTGCTTGTTGAACGGTTGGTGGGGAAACTCTGGAGTCACTCAGTGTGGAAATGTTGATAGAAACAACTAATATTATCTTATTGAGGGATACATGTAACAACCAGTAATATAATAATGGTCAAGAATGTTGAGCTCTTCTTCCCCTTTTTCAATGTGATAAACCACATAATGTAATATTTAATCCATTATTGTAATATTAACATATTTAAACATATCATGTGACCGAGGTTGCATCAAAACAATCATTTCAAAATGTAATAACATTTAAATATGACCACATTTCTTTGAAATGGAAGCTTTTTTTGCAGGTTTTGTTCAGTTTGCGTTGTAAAAATAGGTATATTCGATGGTTTACTTGTTATTCAGTATTGTTTGTAATAAATACCTGACAGGTAAATGAGACTAATAAAAGTAGAACGTGCATTGAATGTCTTCAGTTTGTCAAGTATCCTAGGACAGGTAACATCCAGCGTTACACTGTAATTAGAGTTAAAGGTGTACAAGAGGATTTTCCCGAATTTTAGGAAAGAACCGCCCTCTCGACCTTTTGAAAAAATGCACATGCGCAATGCTCTACCTGCTCCCGAGACGGAACGCCGACTAAAACGTGTGCGAGAGACATGCACGAGCCCAGTTCTCCTCGTGCACGCTCTGTTTACAAGTCACAAGTCGGCATCGCTCACACAAGCTCACTTTACAAGAAGATTTGCACTTTTGCAACTGGAAAGTTACAATATAGACGTAGATAACTGTTACTGGAAGTGATTTGAAATGGATTTCTCCAAATAGAATGCCAAACTTTACCTGTCGAGTAGAAACTTGGCGACTGAAGCGTCAGTGGGAAGCCCAACCTGGGCTTTCAGCGCACGCCATCGTGTGAAAGACTCTCCCAAAAACACTCTGGTCTTGTTTCTCTCTTCCGAAGCCTTTCTCTTCTTCTCATGCACTTCGAAGACACTTTTTCTCTTGCGACCCTCTGCCATTTTCAAAGTACCCGGTGAGAACTGTGAGCTCGCTGAAGGCGTAGCTCACCATATACACCTGAAAGCGCGCATGCGCAGAAAGTGAAAACTAATAGATCCACGCTACCTAGGGACGAGCACGTACGACGGCCTTACGTAATATATCACCAGAATGATTGACAATTGGGAGGACCAATAGTCTTGATGATCCACCCGGAAAAAGAACATCCTCCTGTACACCTTTAAGTAAAAAAATTATTTTTGGTTTTTTTGATTGAAGCTCAGATCCAACTTTTTGTACCAGATGTGGTTGTGCGTTTTATCCTCGCTTTGCACTGAACCAACCACCGAGCAGCAACGGAATCTATTCAATAAGACTTATTTCTAGATTTTTTTCAGCACGGTTTAATTCACCTTAGTCATAGTAGTGATTCAAAAGCAGCAACTTTTCGCAGCTTTGCTTTATTCTATTATCTTGCAGTCACTGCTTGTGTTTCCTTCACAGCAGGGGAGGAAGGGTTCCCTCTGCGCCCTGACGTGGTTCCCCACCTCCTCTCGGATCATCGTCACCAACAACCCCTGGCTGCGATTGGTCCTCACCATGACAACCACCGCTCTCATCCTGGTGATGGCCGTCTTCAACATGGTGAGGGAACATTAACATATCGATCCTCCGAAACACCCAAGTTGCCAGTTTTCTTACTTCTTGACCTCAAAAACGTGAATCACATCGCATTTCATCCTTCTAACCGGGAGGCCGGCGGCTCTGGAGCTTCAACCCCCTGGAGTGGCAAATTATTTGTAAATAAACATTTTGTTTACATTTCTATTGTATTTGCAGACAATGCAAATTTTTTTCAAAAATGATCTAATCTAGGCTAAAAACAGCACATTTAACTAAAACAGCACAATAGCTGTAATTGAAAAAAACAAAAACAAAATAACTATTTTAAATTAGCTGAAACTTCTGAACTAATATTGATAATCAAAATATGGTAAGAGTGGATGAACTAAAATAAATAAAAAGGGAAAGGAATAAATGGAGGAAAGAACAAAGATGGAAAAGAAAAAATGGGAAAAAAATATGAGATGCAAAGGAAAAAAATTATGGAAAGGAAAAAATAAAAGGAAAATTTAAAGAAAATGGGGGAAAGAAAAAAAATGTGTTGTTTAAAAAAAACCTTTAAAACTGCTCTCACCACAAGGAAACTCCGTAATGGTGCCGAGAGGCTCACGCACGTGTAATAATGGCGGTAAAATCTGTAATAATGGCTAAAAGAGCTAAAAACACAATAAAACATGTACCTGTGACATTTTATGGATGCAACCTAAACTTTTGCTTCTGTCCCAATTTTTAAAAGTTAAAGCAAAATGTTTTTTTCCGTCATTTCAGGGAGTTTACATGTTTTGGGGCTTTATTAAAAAGAAAATTGCGAAAACAGCTTTTGGCGATAAAGGTTGCAGCCCCCTGCTCTACACCTTCACGTATTTGTGTTCCGTGTGTTTAGTTCTTTGTGGAGGATCCTGGAGGATCCATGGCCGACATCCTGACCACCGCTCAACCCGTCAATCTCACCAATGACAGCACGGTGGACGACTTGGAGGAAAACACGGGCGAGAACAGGTTTTATCTGCCGGTGAGATACTGGAGTGTGTCGGAGTGTGTCGGAGTGTGAGCTCAGCTGGGTGAATCGGAGCGACGCCACTACCAGCGCGAAGAATGGAATCCAAAAATTAATCTCAAGCATTTCGTACATTTTTTTTCCCTTCTATCTTTAAACAAGGATGTGTTGTTCGTGTGTTTCAAATCCGTAAAGTAAAAATAAAGTCTCCGTTCAGACTGAGAAGTTTATTTAAATCTCATGTTCGGCTCAGATTTGGGGAAAAACCCTCAATGTCAAAGCTGCTATTCATGTTCTCAATGGGCGTGGCCTTCAAACACACACACACACACACACACACACACACACACACACACACACACACACACACACACACACACACACACACACATGCACGCAAACACACACACACGCACACACTCTAAAAATGTGTGTGTGACTGGCTCGATTTATTACGAACTTCCTGATTAAAGCCCAACACTAAAATTTGAGCCTCTAACGTCTGAACATTGAACATAAGAAACAGATAATTTCCCCTGGACAGATCTTTGCTCACCATGTCTAAAGATAACTGGCAATTTTAAATCAAATTAACCCGTTAATTTAACCATAATTGAGAGAGTGTTGTGTCTCAGATTGTACAAAAACTGCAACAACAAAAAAAGAAACGCTGATACCTATACCTAATTATTGATACCTTTTCAGATATATCACATTACTTTTCCCCTTTTATTGCTACCATATTGACACTTTGTCAATGTTACTGCAAATTTATTGATAGTTTTTCATGGTTGCTTGGTACCTTATTGATACCTTTTAACCTGTACTGCTACTTTATTAATACCTTTTCCACTATTACTTGGTAGTGGCAGCATGGAAGGGATAGTCGTCAGGGAGTGGCAGACACACGCAGAGTTTCAGATTCTCTAGTCTTTATTCAGTAACGCAATCAATTATCAAAATAATGACAGAAAAAGCCAATACAGAAAAAGCCAATAAAAAAAAAATACATTTCCATTTCTTGGATAATTACCATTTTAATCACATTATGTATGAGAATGGCCAAATGTATTTATGAGATTGGCCGTTACTCTCGCCTCGGCTTTTCCAGCGTGTGTTTTATTTCCCGCTCGTGTCCTCCAGTACTTCATCTACTGCTGCATCCTGGGCCTGGTGTCCTGCTCCGTGTTCCTGCGCATCAACTACGAGCTGAAGATGGTGGTGATGCTGGTGGCGGTGGTCATCTACAACATCATCATCCTCCAGACGCACGCCGCCCTGCTGGACGGCTTCAGCAAAGCGCTGTACCCCACGGACACGCTGGACAGGTACCGACGCGCACGCCCAAGGTCAGCATTGTGTGTTTTGAAGCTTCCACCTGCTCTCATGTCAGAGTGGCTAATGAGAGCGGACGGGGGTCTCCGGGGAGGCGGCGGTGCTGAGCTAAGCACAAATCCCACGTGACACGTCAGTCAAGCGTAACCCCGGGAGACGGGGAGGATGAGTGGCAGGCCGAGATGCAGGCGTCCGTGTAGATGAAGCCGAATTTATTTTACCATATTTGACTGACAGCCGCAGAGAAGAGGGAGAAAGAGAGAGAGAGAGAGAGAAAATAAAATCCCATTATGCAAAAAGTTTTTGAGGCACCAGGAGAGAATTTTTCTCTTACGCATACTTCTCTCTTTGTTTCCTTTTTCTCGCCATTACAGGTCTTTTTCTTTCTTGTTTCGCCAAAGAAGTGATTGCAGGTGCATGAGCCCAGTTATAAATCGTATGAGATAGAGTCGGACTGCCTAATTAAGCTGTTTGTTTGTTTTAACACTTCACTGCTGTGACACTTTATTTGTACTCGCCCCTCTTTTGACTCTTTAACATTAATTTGTACATCCACAGAGTTTATATGCACAATACAGGTCTGCAGAGTGCGTTAATAAAATAAAGACACGCATAATATTGAAGGCGTCGCTTAACAGTTTCGCCATTAGTTTCAATAAAGAATGATATTTTGTGCTCTTTTGTTTAAACTAATCTGACATAAATGATTGCAAAAAGCTTTAACAGAGCAGCCAAAGGCGAATCGCCTTGATATTGATTCACAACACATCATTATTACCACACGTTTTATGATTTGGAGAACGTTTCAATTAAAGGCTTGTGATATTTGCAGATATGGAAGTTGTCTTTACCCTGATTGATAAATAAATAAATAAATACATACATACATACATACATACATACATACGGTGTATTTGGTGTTGCGTTGGACAATCTATTCACACCCGTGCAGAAAAATATATGGTTGCGCTTCACATGCGCAATAGCGGCGTTTTCAAAAAGTTGCATTTTCGGTGACTCCTCTTTCCCAACCTTCCTTCTCACACATAACAACGGCAGATCGCACGGTTGCATTGGTGCGACAGACGCCACCGAGCTGACTGTGGCTTTCACAAATAGAACAAGTGGTGAACAACGTACTGTACATGCTGCTGGAGCCCAGTGGAGACCAAAGCCTGGTGACGGCGACCAGTGTTTGGCTTCAATCGTAAACGGTGTCCAAAGCTTCGCTCGGGGAGAAAACAAAGTTATGAAATTGAAAATAATAGCTACATATTTACCACATATGACACTTCAGAGTTCTCTGTGTTACTGCGACTGGTTTTCAACCAAATAATTGTAATTGGATTCAATAATCAAATTGCAGAAAAGAGCGATCAGGATCCTAAACGGAGCTGGATATCAGGACTCCACCAATCAAATTATGAAATTATGAGAAATTCTGTTCCGTGTGATGAACAGACAGTATTTCAGACGGTATTCAAAAATGTTTTTTTTCAAAGAAAGGCAATTTAATCATTTAAAGGGGGTGTTAATGTTTGAAAGCTCTAAAGTAATGTTAAAAATATAATGTTAAAACTGTGTGAGTTTTGGGAGTGAGGCAATGGAAGGGACTGAATGATGAGCTCAAAAGGTGTAATTCTCTGTGTTTTCAAAAAGAGTTTAAGACGTCAAATAATTAAAGGCTGTGAATTGTTGATTTGATATTTACTTATTATCCAAACAAAGTGATTTCTAACTGTATCTATAATTTAGCTTTGTTTTTGATTATTGATTTTACTTCGTCATCCTCTGATGGTCCAGGATCGTCTAAATAAGCCACGGGCTTCACCTTTTTCGGTTAATTTTTTTTGTAATAAAGTTCTTGTTTGCTGCTTTGTATAAAAGTAACTAAACTAAACTAAAAGTAATTCTCCTTCAAACATTGAATTCTGCCTCCGTCTTTCAGAGTCTGTTTGAGACACAACCAGCAGATATAAAGCAGGGATCCATCACAGCGCACCTCATTGTGTTTGTTTCTCTGACAGGAATAAAAGGAGATGGGGGTGTGGGGGGGGTGAAGATGAGGTGAAATGAAAGAAATGACTGGCACATCACATGCTGGTCGGTTACATAACACGTACCGAGGATGATAGTTTTGTTTGCTTTTTCAATACATATCAAGAGACGCCGAGTCCAGCAGCGACTGACCTCCTCTCGCTGCGGTTCAACCTTCCCTGTTGCTAAGCTGCAAACCATTATGTCTTAATGAAGATGTGTGAGTGTGAGTGCGTGTGTGAAAACATGTCACAGACACGTTGCCTCGTTCTTATTTGATGTGATTTCTGTAAAAACAGCTGCTTCCGCTGCGGTTGACGTTACGTAGGCCAGAGAAAATATAGCGTTTGCAGAGGACTATTTTAAGCCGTGGATGAATACGTGATCTGTATTCTAGTAGGCAGGCTTATGTGGGACTGACCTGAAATAAAATATAGATTTTTTTTTTTTTTATGAGTGTGTTGATGTTGCGCAGCCGGTGTTAGTGAGGGTTTTGGATGCAAAACGAGCAGAGAGGGAAAAATCTGGGACGTCAGCAGATTAATTTAAAGGCTGATTCAAGTGGGATCCTGCATAAATCCTGCTACGCTCACACAGTGAGATCGGTTTTCAGGTGCTGTACTGAGTGAAAAAGGAGTTCTCGAACTCGAGTTTTGACATTCTATCAAGCATATGGGAGTAAATAAATCTCAATTTGGTAGAAATAGATGCAATATGGGAGTTGACAAGCCACGAGGTAGTACACATAGCATAAAGTATGCCAGTAAAAGTCATGATGGGCCAACTACCGCTCATTACGATTACAAAAACGGAATAATATAACAATACAAGCATTGTATATTAATGAATTATCATAAACTCTTGTCAGTGTTCCACTATATAACATGCTTGACGAGTAAAACAGAAATCATTGCGATCGTCTTTTGTCTGTTTTCAGGCCCGGAGTCCTGAAGGATCTGAAGACCATGGGATCTGTGTCTCTCTTCATCTTCTTCATCACCCTGCTGGTTTTAGCCAGACAGGTGAGAAAATCACTCAGACGTCACTGTGAGACGAGTGAGGCGGCAGCGCTTCTCTACACATCTCCATCACGGAGCGTCAGAAAATTGTTTATTGAAATGAATACGCGAGCACAAAGAGTGACAGATTTTTCTATAAGTGGAACTGTGTCCGGGTATACTGAAAGATCAGAATTAACTTATTTGGATTTCCTGCATGTGCATACAAAATAAAACATCCAAATATATATTAATACAGTTTGATGACATGTTAAAAAAAAACAATCAAAGGATGACACAAAAAAGTCACAAAGACGACTTATTTCCAGTTCGTTGATATGTTGATTATGCTAATTATGTATGGGATACATTTAGAATAAATAGATATACAACTTCAAATAATACAAATCTATCGCACAAAATTATTTATCACAAATGTGTGTATATATATATATATATATATATATATATATATATATATATATATATATATATATATATATATATACACACACACACATCCAAACATAAGCGATCACAGACTGATTAATCATTAAAAAGAGACATATAAACTATGCATCACAATTCAGTTCAAATGTCTACAGGAACAATGAAGTAGTTTGTTTGGATTCCAATAAACACCTTTTGACTATTGTTTTTTTAAAAGCCAGTTTGTTGGTGTTGGATTGGCTGAAGGCTCAGCTGACACACATCTCAGTGTCTGTGTTTATAGCTGTTGGGTGTTGGGGGGGGGGGGGGCGGGGGCGGGGGGAAATCTATCATCTCCGACCTCGGAGCAGATGTTCAGGATAGAAAGACAACATCTCCCGAGCCTTCGTGCTCCAAACTGGGGCTCCTCTGTGAGCCACGTTTGGCCCCGTCAGCCGAGTGTGTTCTGGGTCAGCCAAAAGGGGAGGGATGTGTTGGGGGGGGTTTGCTTTAGGAACGCAACTTTTCACATTTGAAAGTCTTTGTTGTGTACTTGTCAAGGAGTTAATGGGCTCATTCCTGCCAACGCTCAATTCTTATCAGTTGCAGTCACACGAAAAAATTATAATCCCCCCCAAAAAAGTGCAGAGCAAGACATGCAGGAATGTAAATTGGGTTTTTTTGGTCGCCGCTGTTAACAAATGTGCCTCAGCAAATTTTCATCATTAGCCTGTAATAAGCGCTTTTCCCGGCCATTTAGTCAGAGGGAGGAGAAAGCAGGTTACAAGAAACAAGGCATCTGTAATTCATCCCTCAAGAGCAGATGCGCAGCGGAGCAAGACTCATTTACGGGCTCGTTAGCTTGCTTTCTAAACGGCATCTGGAATGAGCTCCATTTTTTTTTTGTTCTGCCCTACTTTTCTGGACTCGTGGAGGTACTGGGGTTCCTCTCTCTCTCTCTCTCTCTCTCTCTCTCTCTCTCTTTCTCTCTCTCTCTCTCTCTCTCTCTCTCTCTCTCTCTCTCTCTCTCTCTCTCTCTCTCTCTCTCAACGTGCTCAAGCGCTTCAAAAACACAGAATGGTTGAGACTAACTATACCCGGCGAGCTGGAAGCCAGTCTATATGTTTCCACTTCCACCACCGGCGATCGGCACGATAAGTGAAGATCTCAGACCTTCACTGTTGGAGTCTTCCAAATTGGCACCGTGCATAAATCTCTAGGGAAGCGTATCCAGTGCACACATGCATCATCCAGACTGCTAACCACACAAATGAAGTGGATCGAGCAGGAGACACACACACACACACACACACACACACGTATCCGTTCACACACCGGGGCCCGGCCCACAAGTCGCCTCGGGCGTCCAGAAATACACAGGCAGATGAGCAATGGTGGTGCGTTCAGGGGACCACGTCAGATGCACAAGCACACACTCCTGGGACGTTTTGACCTCGATATATGAGTCTTCCTGACACAGTTCAATGTATTCAAAACTCCCCCAAGCACAAATAACCCAAAAGGAAGAAGATTAAAAAAAAAAAGAAGAAGAAGAAGAAGAACAAACTGAGCTGTGGCTATCTTTTATGCAAAACAGTCACGTCTGCTCACTGTTTCCTTGAGCAATAGTAGCGCGGTTGCTTGCATTGTTTCAGTACTACCTTGCAGGGATATTAATTTTTCTATGAATACCAAGGATGGCCTTCAGCTTCGGCGGGTTCGATGTTCCTAGAAATCCCATAAACTTTCCATTCAGAGGCAATGATTGGAAGAGGACACAGGCAGGTGGCCAATCTCGGAGAAAGTCTCTCATTTCTGAAGCTGCAGGACGAAAGAAAGACGCGTGTGGCTTTTACAACGGTTTTAAAAACGTGTCCGTATTACAACTGGAGGGTAAAACTTGGGTTTGTTCTTCTTTGCTTTCGGTGGAGGTTTATACCGAGAGGGTGTCTGGTGTGAATGACCCAGGTGTCTCTCCACTCTGTGTCCTCCTGTAACAGAATGAATATTACTGTAGGTTGGACTTCCTGTGGAGGGACAAGTTCAAGAGGGAGTGCGAGGAGATCGAGACCATGGAGAACCTCAACCGAGTGCTGCTGGAGAACGTCTTGCCCGCCCACGTCGCCGAGCACTTCCTGGGACGCAACTGGAAGAATGAGGTGGATGAGAACAGACGCCACGTTGCTCCGTCTCTGTTGAATTGGGCTTCTTACGTAAATTGCTTTATATGCACGCACTCGGCCAGGCGCTCACTGCGCGATGGCGTCAATGTTGAATGTGAGTGATCGGCTAAAGTTTAGAATTTTAAAGCGGGAAAAATGTGCTTTCTACTGACTTCAGTGGTGAGGTTAATCTCCGCACGACAACCGTATCAGTTTTCATTTGTGCTTCCTGATAGGGAGCGTTTGCAATTAATTCCAACATCTTAATAACCAGCAAGAAGTTTCAGTTAGCGTGTCAAACATAAACCCCCGAAGGTCATAAAACACCCCAGTAGAGATTTCAATAGGGTGCCGTTGCAATATGTAAGAATGAAGAAAGAATGCTTGGACTTTTTTCCCTTATCAAAATAATAACCGACTTATTTAGTCATTTGTTAACAGAAGATTGAAGACATGAGCAAACATATGTGCATCTTCTCATTCGGGTCAACTCGACTTGGTTGTATGTCTTGGAAAATAGCAAACAAGCCTGGATGAATAACAGAAGCCTCTTGGATAATGGGTGAAACATCTTCCCGAGACATATGACCGGGTTCAGTTGACTCCATTCAGTTGGCTTGAGAAGGAGCAGACGTTTCAGCACGCTGAGACCAGAGATGATAGATCTGTGACGCAGCAGTGAAATCTATCGACCTCGTCGTACCGTTGGCAGAAAAGCTCGACTCGGGGTCATGAATGCATCAAACAAAAATACACAGGATTGTCCGAGAACCCAATCAAGTTGCAGGATGTATTTTACTCGAAGGTTTTTGTTTTCTTTTTAGCTATATTGTATTTCTCCAGCCCAATCAAAACTGCAAGCTTTAATAGTAAAAGGACACTTGCATGGATAACATTAGTGGTCTGTTACTAATGTGTTACTGCTCAAAGTTACTTACGATATTCCCATCCGTGCCTGCTGCAGCGTTTAGGTTCTCAGGCTAATCCAGTCGTCACCCACTCTGATCACATGGGGCCACAGATTGTGATTACCGCCTGATTTAAATGAATTAATTATTTTCAGGAGCTTGATAACAACCCTTTTATTTAATGTTCAGGAGCAGGAAGGCGTTGCAAAGTGGAGTGACTCATCAGGAGCCGTATGATTAACAAGGCACCTTCACTGAGAAAACCGCTGGATATTTTCCTCCTGGTTGGTCTCTAAACTAGTTAATCAGCATACTTTTTTTTTTTAATTATGAGGACAAGAATGATATATTTCAAAAAGAAGCAGCAGCAGCAGCAGGAGACTAGAAAGGAGCTGCACGCACAGTGTCTGGCCGCAGCGTTCAGAGTCGCTCCAATCATCCTCCCTTCGGTTCGAACTTCATCGGGCCGCATGAACCGTGTCCTCCTACCGAAGTGCACGGGATCACGGCCCCGTGATGGGATGATTAGATATTTACATACTTTCGAGCAGGTGTACTTCCTGTTTCGAGAGACGTGTGAGTGCAGCTCCGTCGGCTGAAGGCAATCTGTGGCTGTCATCAGAGAGAAAGGCATCACACGCTGCTGTGTGTGTGTGTGTGTGTTGGGGGGGGGGGGGGGGTTAAACGAAGGAGAGGCTTCCTGTTATTTGGTGTGAGATGAGACGGAGGCTAAAGCACAGGTGTCTCACTCCAAAGAGCATGAGAGCTGCCACTCTGAGGTCTATAAATAGGAGCAGGACTGTTGAGATTTGACTGTTACGACTCTGTGAGGGGGGAATCGGGTTTATTGTACCTGTACCCTTCACCTCTTTTAATATCGCTGCCTTCCTTGTCTCCCTCTGAGATCCTCTTTACACCCGCCTCCTCTGTGCTCTACCTGAGACTTTGTGAGGCTCTGGGTCCTTCATAGGGGACACGCCGTCCTCAGACGTCACTTCGGAGCGGCTTTACTTATTCTTCTTGTATTTGAAAGGAGACATCCTGGATTTAGGCTGTGTAAAACCTTAAAAAAAAAAAAAAAAAACCAGGACAGCAGATGAGAGTAGAAATCAAAATCTCCTAAAGCCGAGAGCTGGGGAACTCAGGACCGGAGGTCTGGCAACAGACCGAAACCATCACCTCCCCAGGGTGAGACAAACTATGTGAGGCGTGAGTTTCGAGACATTTTCTGTTCGCAGTTTGTTTGTTCTCTGTCATTTCATATCTGCCTCTCTTCCTGTTTGATGAAGCCATAATAACGTGTCACCTCACTGCTCTGTCCTTCCGTCCGCGGTTCTCATAATCAAGTCAGAGTCCTCACAAGCAATGATTAACTTCTTATTTATCCAAAAAGCCCCACATCATTGTTCAGCTCATGGATTCTTTTCTCTCTGACTGATCGAAATAGCCGCTCTCCAACTTTGCCTCGGATCAATACCAGACATACAGCTCGTTATCCCATCTTTTCTTATCAGGACCTTTATCACCAGTCCTACGAGTCTGTGTGTGTGATGTTCGCCTCCATCCCAGACTTCAAAGAGTTTTACACCGAGTCCGACGTCAATAAGGAGGGACTGGAGTGCCTCCGTCTCCTCAACGAGATCATAGCCGACTTTGATGAGGTAAACTACTCTTGTACCCATAATCCTGTCTCTCGCCCACAAAAAAAAAAAAAAAACCTATTTCCTGCTGCTTTTCTTCTGTCGCAATCACGCTGGGTGATTATGCTGCGAAGACATCCAGGAAAGTTGATGGTTGAGTTACATTCTGTGTTCCTGACGCGTCCACAGCTGCTGTCCAAGCCCAAGTTCAGCGGCGTGGAGAAGATCAAAACCATCGGGAGCACGTACATGGCTGCGACCGGACTCAACGTCACCCCTGGACCGGAGTGTGCACAGGTGAGGTGTCACACGTCCTCATATCACACCGTCCAAAGTAGTTAACGCTGTCCAGATAGATTTTCAAAACATTGGGTTTGACTGCTAAGATCTGGTGTAAAGCTTCCTTGTCGGTATGCTCGTTCAAATAGATTGATGATAGTGAGCAACTAAGAATAAAACAAGTATTGAATTGTTGGTTTAGTGTGCTTTTGACCGTGAAGCGGTATCTCTGTCTACATGTTTATGTGCTCTGAAAAAAAACGTTTGAAATACACAATATTTAGAATCTGTCACAAAGTCAAAGCTGTGGGGAAAAGAAGAGCAATACATTGCAAGAAGCATTGAAATATCTTATATATATATATCTATATAACAGTGGCATCGGATGCATACAAACACATGTAATTGCAACCAAACATTCCGTCATATTGCATGTTGTGTATGAACCTTTTTGCCAAAATGTGTGTGTGTGTGTGTAATATTACACTAGCAAACCTTCTGTGCTTCCTTTTGAAAACAATTCTAGTGTTAAGATATATTAATGACTAGTTATCAGATAACTTCAGAGAGCCGCTGCAGAGAAGCAGAGACCCCTGAGCCAGGATCAAACTGAGCATCTTGCAGAATAGAAGCAGAGTAGGGATTTTATCTTAATGAGAATCATACATTATTTTCATAGTGAAGTGAAATTTGTTGTCACCTTCTAGCCGTTTTCCTTCATTTCCTTCAGGAACACGACAGACAATACATGCACATCGGCACCATGGTGGAGTTTGCCTTTGCCCTCGTGGGGAAGCTGGACGTCATTAACAAGCACTCGTTCAACGACTTCAGGCTCAGAATCGGTCAGAACAGCGACTCACGTTTAATATCACAGCGTCGTCGGTTAATCAGCTTCGGTCTGAACACCGCTGTGTGGTTACGCCGAGCGTTTCATCCTCAAGCCTTTTGTCTGTTGGTGTTTTTTTTCTCCCTCAGGGATAAACCATGGGCCGGTGATTGCAGGGGTAATTGGGGCGCAGAAGCCTCAGTATGACATCTGGGGGAATAGTGTGAATGTGGCCAGTAGGATGGAGACAACAGGAGTGCTGGGAAAAATACAGGTGGGCTCCTTTACGAGCAAGACATGTGAAGTGCAGATTGCACTTTGGCCATGATTTCACTCAGCAAATAGATTTAGCTTCCAGTTTTCATGCATTTTACACAACATCTTCATGAAAACAGCTCCTCAGATGCAACTGCTTGAAAAAAACGATTCTGTCTCCGTGGAAACTCAGGAAAATGCCACTTTTCTGAAATGCTGCAACTACGCATGCTACTGTAACTTCTTCTGCAATGGCGTCATCAAACATCATCAAACTGTGTTTTGGTTTTGCTAACTAACGTCATCTTCAGAAACCTGAAACCCAAGGAATTCTGGGATATCCAAGTTGCGAAAATTCGACATTTGACTGATTCAGCTCGACAAAAAAAAACAGTCTTCCTCAAAGAAAGAGTCTTCAATCTACGAGAATTTTCTTAAATGTTCTGAAACTAATCATTAATCGTTTTTTTTTTCCAATCGAGATCAAATGTACAAACGGGATCTTGCTTTGGGAATCTTCAGCCATTTCCATGACAAACCCGAGTATCTTTCACGAAATATAAACGCTGAAAATACGTGTTTGTCTGCGTGTAACGACGAATTTCGTTCAGAAACGTATTAGAGATAAACATCAACAAATAAAAGTGGCTCCAAGACTTTAGATTTTTCCCGTTTGGATTCTCGTAGAGGAACTTCAAACAAGGCCTAAGAATAACACCATGACACCGTGAACGTGGGTTTAAATGGTTTAGTAAGTGTGTTGTTTTTTGTTGATTTTTTCTGTTTGTGCTCAGGTAACAGAGGAGACGAGTGAAATCTTATCAACACTCGGGTACATGTGTTCTTGCCGCGGCATCATCAACGTGAAGGGCAAAGGAGAGCTGAAGACCTACTTTGTTCACACGGAAATGACCCGCTCTCTGTCGCAGGGGACGGTGATGCCCTGAACAAACACAGAACTCCAGGACACAGCGGCACGCGCAAAGTGGCCGTCGGAGTCATTTGTCATGCTTTTGTCAGTAAAACCCATTAACAGAAGCACGCAGCAACAATGGACGGCCCGGCCGTGGAAGAAGCACTTTTGTCCTTAGCAACGCGACGTAGATGGGACCAGAGGTGGCCGCGCCGCAACTCCTTCAACGCCGCACTCCGGATGCTCTCCACAGCTCGAGTGCCACGAGGACTCTCCTCCGAGGAGTCTCATCACCGCCGAAAGGAGTGCCTGACCTTCCCGAGGTTTGCTAAATTAGCGGACGGCCGCCGCCCGCCCGCCCGCTTGTACGATAGCAGTGGTGTGGAGCTGATTAGCCGTGGCAGCGTTGCAGCGCTTCAGAGCCTGATACTCCAGCGAGCTGAACTGTGTGTATGCGAGTGCGTCTGCGTGTGTTTCTATCTGCCCAATTTGGCCCGAAAACAAAAACAAAAAAAAAGAGCAGATTTTGTTTTTTGTTTTACTGCAAATGGATGTTACAATAGTTTATTGTCTTATTGAGCTGTTTCTGGCAGCGGCCTCGCCAGCGTGATGGGTAGTTTGCCAAAAACCTGTGATTTGTATTTATAGCTTTCGCGCTGAGTTTGTGTCCCACGACAGCAGGTGGAATCAGACACGAGACGCCAACCAACCCAACAGCATGTGTGCGTCGCCGTTCACTGCCATTCCTTTTGTTATTCATTAAACATTTGTATATAAGTTTCACCGCTCGCCTGTCTCTGCCTCATCATGAGCGTGTTTACGGTACGATCATGAACCGCAGGTTCATCACTTTGACGGATTGCGTAATACCAGTACGCTTTAATGAATGCCTCTCTGTGGACGCACAGTATCCAGTACTTTGCTATGTTAAAAGCAAATAAAATTAATGTTAGGAGAGGTTTACACCTTTGATTTGAACAGTAAAGTAAAAATATTGACATTAAGCAAGTCAAACTTGATTGTTTTCATTGTACCTACATAATTAGTCTTCAAATGTGGCTACCACTGTGTGTGTGTGTGTGTGTGTGTGTGTGTGTGTGTGTGTGTGTGTGTGTGTGTGTGTGTGTGTGTGTGTGTGTGTGTGTGTGTGTGTGTGTGTGTGTGTGTGTGTGTGTGTGTGTGTGTGTGTGTGTGTGTGTGTGACCAGATTTGGAGTAAAGAAAAAGCCACTTATTTCTGCATCGCTGTATGATAAGGACGACAAACACCAGGTCTTTCATTTAAGCTCTTTATTTCGTGATTACTGGAGAAAATCTGACCATTTAGAACCAAAACGATACATATATACAGTATACAGTTTGCACTCCGCCAATAAATATCTACCAATATGATGTATTTCCACCTTCACTGATCTGGTTTGACAAAAAGAACCAAAACAAAACCATCAAATGAAGCCAAATGGATTCATTATTAAATGCATGAGCTTCGGGGGTTTGAAAGGTGTGCTATAGATACTAGAAAGCGTTATATTTCAGTTTTCTTTGAGATGAGCAAATCAAGTTGTGACAATCTCAGAGCAGGCAAAGCCTTTGGTCCATCGTTCTTCCTGGATTCCAGATGTTGGTCAAGAGATTGACACTCATTCCCTCCATGCTTGTGAGTTCGATCTGTCCGGTAGTATTTGTACAACATAGACGGGGAACACAGAGTTTGATAGATTCATCTGCTCTCACGTTTACATGGTTCTAAATCACAAGTCTCCGATGTGTATTATTAGCAGTGTGTACATGCCAGAAAGCCTCCGTCTGCATTGACTTTAGGATTGAACCTCTGAAGATGAATGTGCATATTTGAGGTGCGGAGTCATTATTTCACAGAGCCCTTAGCAACTAAATGCTCTCCCAGGGGATTTTTTTTTTTCTTTTCTTCTCTCTATCCCAACCTTGAAACACCACCTTGTGTGTATTAGCACCTAATCCTCTTAGAGAAACACTGACAGCAAACAGATTGAAAACACTGTCCCGTTTCTAAGAATAAAAAGCTCAATTTTCTGCCGCAACACAAAGGCAGAAGCAAATGAGACGAGGTCTAAACTCCACAACAACAACTCAACAGAAATCCTATTAAGCAGGACGTCGGTCTCGGTTGCGTGGGTTCGGAATTTCTGCACACAAAAAAAGGGTTGGCTATGTGTTTACATGAGACTAAATCAACAGAGAGCGTACGGAACTGTTGGTTTGGTAGATTATTTGTTGTAGAAGAACACTTCAGACAAGATAATCAAACAACACTTTTTTTGGGGGGGGGTCGTGCAACATTTCTAAACTAAATACATGATTCCTGTAAGTTTCACATCGTTCTTCCTAATAAAAGCAACACAAAGGAGCGGAACCAGGTAAAACCCTCTCCGACCTTTGCTTTAACATGGAAGAATTTCCCTCCCTGGGATTAATAAAGTATTTCTATTCTATTCTATTCTATTCTATTCTATTCTATTCTATTCTATTCTATTTGAACTGGGTTGGAGCTCTGTCATTTAAGGTATTTTTTGATGAGTATTTTCTCTTTCTTCACGTCACCGTTCACATTTTCTGTCTTGTCTCTTTCAGGTTTTAGGCCTCGGTTACGGTTTTAACATGATTTCTAAACAGGCTGACATTTGTGCTGGTTTTTATTGAGGTGTGTTGGTTTTATGTCATTCGGACCGGAAACAGTGAGTCACATCTGGCAACCCTGGTGCTGACCGGCGTGCCATGAGTAAATAGCATGCTCGGTGTGACGTCACGTCGTCTTCATCACTCTGGGATGCGAAAATATGTGGTCCGATCACGTTCACCATGCAGGTCATGTTTGAAAATGATCACACCAAAAAAAAGTTAATCCCGGCAAAAAAAAATCGGAATTCAGCAACAACACCTGCGGTGTGAACGTAGCCTTAGTTTGAAGTCTTGTCCTCCTGATGTGTGATTGCTGCTCCCATCCCTGATGTGTTTCACCTGCGCCTGAGCGTGTGATTGTCTGCACCTTGCTGCCGCGCAGCAAGCTGGGCTGCAATTCTGCCTTTTTGTCAGTTTGTCTGTTTCTCGCTGTTTCTTCAGAACGTTTTGCCCATGCGTTCCGTGATTTCCCCCATGTAGACCATCTATTCCCCGTGGAGACTGTGTTTTTTAACATGTAGACTGTATTTTCCCCTGAATCCCTGGTTGTTTGGCCTGTCCTCTTTGCAAATCTGCTTTTCTCTGAGTTTGTTCCCGGGGCTTCTGCACAACTCGTGTTTCCTGTTCGTTGATAAAAGGCGTGCCTGTTTTTGAACCTGTTGCATCTAGTCTAGTTAGTAGGCCAATAGGTTGGTAAGAAGGTTTTTAAGACATACCTTTGACATGTTTTCGACTGGATTCTCCCGTCTTCATCAGAAATATCATGCAAAAACAGGTCAAATAAAGTATGTTGTTAATACCTGAACAGAAGAAAGAGGAAAAAACTAATGACTTAATGAGGTTAATTGAACTAAGATTGTTCTATATCATATCTATCTATCTATCTATCTATCTATCTATCTATCTATCTATCTATCTATCTATCTATCTATCTATCTATCTATCTATCTATCTATCTATCTAAACTTCATACGGACGTTTTTGAACTGTAGGAAGGAACCGGATACGCTGCCAGTGCAAACCACTGCGCCACTGTACCGCGGGTCAATAATTCAAACCGCCACAGTGAGCGCTCCGACATCTCCAGGCTTTCACACGGGGGTCACGGATCCGTATCCCTCAGCCACGTTCCAGACGATCCCGTTCTTCATGAAGAACTCGGCCTTGATGCAGGCCACGCGCGCGTGCTGGCGGCCATTTTGGTAGAGGGCGGGGGTCAGTCGGTGGCCGTACACGGAGGAGGACAGCACCGGCACCACTCTGGACGTCTCCTGGGAAGGGAAGCGGGACGAAACGACGAGAGACACGAGGGCGAGCTGTTCAAGGTCGTGACGTTTCTACGAGAAACCGTTTCCTCACTAATGCAGAATTGATTCGTGTTTTTATGTCACATTGTGGAGGAATGTGTCCGATGCATCTTTTTTATCCCCCAGATCATTATGTATCTGCCTGCTTTTGTAGCAAACCTCCATGTGAGTGCACGTGGACAATTGTGTGCACGCGTCTTAATATTTTTGTGCGCGCAAGGATATTTCCATCTGATGAGAATTATTAGTGCATAATAATGTGTGTGTAATTACATTTGTGCATACATAATACATTTTGAGTGTGTTTAATATATCAAATGTGTGTTTGGCTAGACGGACATGTAAATGTTTCTGTTGTGAGGGTTTTTTTTTGCAATTATTCTTGTATTAGACCTTTTTTTAAATTATTTTTTTAAGATCCCCTCCTGCTTTGATCACAAATCACGCCCTTATTAAACCGTTTTTTGTAATAGTGCTTATATTACTTCCCTCCTCGTACAACATGTTACAGCGCATAATAAGCCCAGAGAAGAAAAGATGATACGACACTCAAAAGAAAAGTGGAGTTTCTGGGTCTTATCCAGTGCAGCCGTGTGCCTCGGCGTGAGTCTTTTTAACTGGGATTTCTTTGACTCTGTTGGTTTCAGTGGTGAGTTTATGTTTTTGAGTTATGTTTTTTCAAACGAATATAACGAGCAGCATGCTCTCACTGTCTTCTGAACCATTCGATAAATAAAGATTGCATTCAGGTGTGAGTCCCGTAAAGGGGAAACGTCCTATTTCGGCAGGAACTGTCACCACCTTTGACAGCCCGCACCTCAACTCGCTGTAATTACGAGCTCGGCGGCGTGTGCGGCGGCTTTGTTCACCTCCATATCTGCTTCCGCTGACCCAGAAACTCACTGCCAGCCAGTTTTCTTGACATGAATAATTACTCTGCGCAGATGAAATGGCTTCAAAAAGAGGAGCCATAAACAAATGTCATAATTCTCTGAGATGTATGTCAGCCGACGCAGTGGTGGAAAATGTTACCAGACTCATAAATATGGAACACGGTTTTTTTTTGGTGTTTTTTTTAATGCATGCTCTTTTGAAAGTCATTTTCACAGGATGCCCATTCAAAGCACTCTGAGGTACTCCGGGAAAGGGTGATGACGGTGAATCGTGAGCTTTTAAAGAGGCTGTGGCGTTTTGATCGGCCTCCTCTGTGGTCTGTGTGGAGTGAGTAGGTGGCCGCGGGTCAAAGGTCACTGACGTCACCGACGAGAAAAGCAACTATTACAGCTTCTTCCGTGTCGCAACTCTCTGTGAAACAACTGTGAAGGGTTTGTGCGAGGAGATTAAACCTTTTCAGAATGAAATGACATTGGATAATTCGATGACTGGAGCAATTCTGATTCCATTAGAGAAAAGCGTTCAAAACAACCTATTTAAAACCCATAATTTACCACAGGAGGGGGAAACTCACCTAAAATAATTGATTATGGATTATTTAGCCATGCTTGAAAACTGGAGCTGCTTACAGTGAAGAGCTAACTGAATTGTTTTTGCATGAAATTGATGAATTGTAAACCTAAAATGAATTCAATGTATGTTAGATTCAAATTAGTTCACTGATTTTCTTTCTTATGTAAGCATTTTTTGGGATTATTTTGCAGGCTGTTATGGGGCAGGGAGGGTTTCAATATATTCTGATTCTGATTCTCTTTCTCTTCTCTCTGTATGTAGAAAGCATTGTTTTCCTTCCACGCTTTTAATGTCAGCAGTTGTTTGGCTTTGTTGGATTGCTTGGACTTTCTCGCTGTAATTCACCACATTGTTTGCTAACATGAAACCGTTTTATTTTCCTGACGAGGGCGTTGATGCTTTGTCGTCTGCCTTTTGTTTCTTCGTGACTCTCGCGTACAAAATTGTGTGTTGTCATTGAACAAACACCCACTTTCATATTTGTTTGTTTGCTTCTCTTGACATCTCAAAGGGATGGCTGTGATGAGCTGCTTACCTCCTGGTTTGTCTCGAGTCCTCGTCCTTTACTGTGTCTTCTATCATCCCGGTGAAGCCTCATATCGTAGCCCTCAGGCTGGTTGAACAACTGGTCGTATGTGGACACATCTGGGGCCTGCCCATGGACAAAGAGCTTACAATTAACTGACAAATATTAATGTATATTTAATATTCATATTTTTCCCTTTAATGTTCCCATAAATCTAACAGAAATGCTATTTTTACTTCATTTCCTGCACATGATGGAGAGTTTCGTGAACAAATTGATGAATATTGTATAATATTGCGATGCTGTTACACTATTAAAATCAACTTGTGCACATGTTTGTGAGAGGTGAGCTTCAGTTAGCACAGCAGCTAAGTTACCCTTGACTCTCTGCCGAAGTACGACGCTTCTTTGGGGTCATTTCGCCGCGGTGGGATGTAACTGAAGGCAGACAGAGTAGACAAAGGTTTCTTTTGTGCCTCCAGGTGAACGTCCATAGAGCCAACAGACAAACGTTCCCCCTAAAGTTGAGAAGCAGAAGAAAAAAACCTCAGAAAAGTGAGAAGAAGAAAAATAAAGATCCGAACAAAACCGAGAGCAGGAAAGCGTCTGTGGTTGCTAAGATACCGAGCTACTTCCTGCTGCCTTCAGGGGCGATCCGTTATTTTCATACTCATAAATCTCTTAAAGACAAAACAAACATAGATATCTTCAGTTGTTGTTGTTGTTTAAATCTGTCTACAAAGAAATAGCAAACACACATAATTCACTAAATCAACTGTCATGTTTGAGCTTATTTTTTTACTGTTAACTTTGAAAGGTTCTGTAATAATTCCACTTATATGTTAATAGAGAAAGGTGTTCATCAGTGACTCAATCTAAATAGTACTTTATGAGAAAATGTCCTATATATATTCATACATTATGCCTTATTTAGGGTGACTTGAAGCTTTTTTTTTTTCGGTGGTGGAGGTAGTGGTGTGGCATATCATGTATGCACACACACATTCAACCAAACATGGAACTCCAATGAGGAACCAGAATCAATTATATGAAAATGTCCCTTAATAAACTGTGCTTTTCTCTTGGGCCAAATGCTATTTGCACACCTTATAATTTAATACAAGCCATAAGGCAGAGGCTGAGATTGGACCTCATATTGCATGATTGTTGTGTGCCACAGAATCATGTTGCCTAAACAATATAAAAAAAACAAGTCACGTGTTGAATGCATTCATTGAGTTTTGTCTTGTGAAGAATATATGTAGCGTTTAAGGACAGAGGTCGAATAATAAAACATATTGCTGCAAAGCAATGTGTTTTATATTATTAGCAGACAGAATAATTTCAACACAATCCCCCCCCCCACCCCCCCCAAAAAAAATCATTATTCTTCAGGTTAACACTTCCTCCAGGCCGACTATTTTCCCAAGAGGGCAGGGCACACGGGTGGGCACTTACGTTTTCTAAGGGGCCGCATAAAAAAATCTATTACGGCTCTGGAGGGCCGAGCATTAAATTGAACCCAATTCGGCTTAGTGTGTGTGTGTGTGTGTGTGTGTGTGTGTGTGTGTGTGTGTGTGTGTGTGTGTGTGTGTGTGTGTGTGTGTGTGCGTGCGTGCGTGCGTGCGTGCGTGTGTGTGTGTGTGTGTGTGTGTGTGTGTGTGTGTGTGTGTGTGTGTGTGTGTGTGTGTGTGTGTGTGTGTGTGTGTTTATAATTGACTCTAAGTAAGTAAATTCTTCAACCCACTCATTTAAAAAAAAACAACTTTATGCATTCGATCTTTTTCTTTTCATGCCGAGCCAACGGTTTTGACGGTAACAATTATCTTCTGCCAACCAAAACCATTCAAATGAGTATAAGTTGGCCCAGAAGCATGAAGCACAAACACGAGGAGTAAATAAATACAGCAGCCACCTTCATAATGGGAGAAAAGCAGCTGAATTGCATTTGCATGATGTACATAAATTAAAATTTAATGCATAAGTTCTCATTGATCTCATATCACTGAGTCGTGGAGCAGCAGGAGGCCATGTGAGCTGCACAATGTGTACAGTGATCAATAGACGGAAGGACTGAATAAGTGTTGTTAAAATCAATATTATACATATTTGAATAAGGAAGTACAACCTCTGAATTCACCATGTTGTTGTTTCACCCGAATATTCACTGAAAACCTGAATCCACCTTTCTTTCCTGTTTTTTTGGGGGGTTTTATGTCCACGGAAAGCATTGAGATATTTTAATGGAAGCATGAATTCACTGTAGCTGTGGTCGTGGTAACCAGAGGGTGTGGTCATGTTGCTCAAAGCTTTTTTTCAAGCATTTGCATTTAGAGCTGAACCCATAAAAACAACCTGCTTCAGGCAGAACACCGACAATACCCAGAAATCAACATATATATTATTTTACTCAAATCACTAATTTTCTTGGAGAATTTCAAGCTGATGCAAAACCACAAATATAACACTCAGTTGTTGAGAGAAACTCATCATGTTGTTTTCCCTTTATAATATAACAACCTATGTCAAGAGTTATTGGCCGTCGAGCCTAAATTTGAAATATTCTGTGTTTTGTCAAGTTATTTTTTTGTTTGTTTTTTCCTCGTTTGTCCAGAATTTCCGCCACCAAGAAATGATATATTATAGAATTTTTGAGCCAGGTCTTAATATAATTATACAATATTGTGGCAGTCATACACTGGTTTTTTTTTTTACATTTCCCAATTTTTGCCCTTTATCTGCTCTGACCAGAGGTTCCAACAAGCCTGGTCCCATAAGTCTGAGCGTAAACCACTGAAAATGTCTGCAACGCTGACACCCATTTGACTAAATCCCCTTAGTAGACGTTCAAAATAAGTGACAGCAGATCTTTACGCAGAAGCACCAGTGTCTTCCGTCGGAGCGTGGAGCGCCTGTCCCTCGAAGGCCCTTCAAAAGTCCCCCCCCCCCCCCTGCATCTGCTGCGTGACCCCGCAGCGGCACAATCACACTTTATAACCCTGGACAGACGACACCTCCAGCGCTGCGCGGCGCGGCGCTCCAGATGATGCATAAATAACCTGCCGGAGTACGGAGGTACAGATGGTGCACGATCCGTTAATCCTGGTTCTCCATTGGCGAAGAGTCTGTAGGAAGCAGCGGCGAGTTATAAACGGAAATCACAACACATAAAGATCTCGATTTATCATATGTGAGACTTCACACTTTGAGGTTCAAGTCTTTTTTTGTTGTTGTTTTTTTGTAGAATTCCCCCTGTGGGTACTACAACTTTCTTTCCTCAGTCCAAAATCACGTGTTTGAGGCCTAAATAGCCTGTTGGTGTGAATGATAGAGCCTCTCTTGTGCGTTTGTCCGGTGCTTGGCGGACGTTCGGTCCGACCTTCACTTCGGGACATCTTGGTCTCGCTCCAGCGCTTCACGTGGAAAAACACACACTTCATAGTGACGAATTTGTTCGGCTTACTGTCTCCCAACAGGGACATTACATTTTAACTAAAGGAGGCTGAAGAACCACAACGAGGCGACTGCGGCTCGGTTGGAGGAACATCCGGTCGTCTTCCAGTCCTCCACCTCAACGTGTCTTGAGTGAGACACTGACGCTGGAGTTCCATGATGGTGCGTCTTGAAGAGACCACCGAAAGCACAGAGAGAAAGAGAGAGAACGAGAGAGAGAGAGAGAGATGGAGCATGATCACCCCCTGCTTTCTTTCATTTCAGAGGTTGTCTGGAAGCGCAGGAGTAATTACAGTTGACATTTCACAGGGACATATTGCTATTTGGAAGGAGTAACTTTGGGAATGAAGCCACCCGAAGGCCGGGGTCAGTCATTCCTTAGGACCGAGTTATTAAAGAGAGTCACCACGGATACTTGTTTTCCTCTATTTGATTCTTTTTCTATTTGCCTCGGACATAATATCTTTCTGTCCTTTCAGCATTCGCCTTTAATCAGAGAAGCTCTGGATCTTTGAAGTGTTCATCATTATGACACCACTCGCACACACACATCCAGAGAATAATGAGGCTTTCAGGTAAAAATGTAAAAAAAAAAAAAAATTACATGTAAAAAATCAGTTCATGCTAATTAGTGGAAATACTTCACAAGCCAAATACTTACGCTGTGAACCTGAACAACAAATGACTCCCACAAGGCTAGTTTAAAAAGGGTAGTGACATTCAACTGAAAGAATAATTTTTAAAAAATACCAAAGAGAGCAACTTCATAGAGGGAAGAAAACAGATTTAGACATAATTAAAGACCCCAAAATCAATTCTCTTCATTAGTTTCAAGAATGTTTTGTGAAACAGATATCTTTTTTATTATTATTCTAATTATTTATTTAAGTTTTGAGTGTCAAGATTAACTCAAAAACAACCTCAATGAACAATAAGACTCATTATTCTTCCCACATAGGGATAATCTTTATTTCCTTAGAGAGTATATCCGCCTTCTTGAGGCCTGGTATGAGGAGCAAACTTTTTGTGCAGTTTACATCTTCTACCTGTGAATGTGTGGGATAACAATGTCAGCATTTATTTTGTGTTTAGTGTTTACTGTACTTCTGAGAAATTAATGTATTTCTCCAGAGCTCAGCAGTTCCCAGTGTCAGTCTGCCTCCTGCTGGATGGTTCAAGTAAACACGTTAGTGTGACGGAAGAAATACAAATTAAACAGAAATTCCATGTTCACGCTGTGCAGAAGTGTTAATAATGATAAAATGCTGAAAAGCAAGGATACGATATTTCATGTCCATTTCTTCAGTGACACTGATGCATTAAATACCTGCCTGCGTAGAGCAATACGAGCAAGTGTATGAATTTGTTTCAGCATAAAGTCCATCACATATTTCTTCTCCAAACATGTTATGCTGTTTTGCGCAGTTTTAATAAAAAATAATCAGTTTTTGCATTATTTATTACCAGATATTTGTTAATTTGTCATTAATAACTTATTTTCTAATAGTTTGTTTTTTTTGTTGTTTTTTTTTTTTTTTATAATTCATATAAACTGATAAAACTACATTTATTTAGTAACGTAAACAGTATTTGTTTCACCTTACAAATAGATATGGATGTGTGTCGTCCAGGTAGTTCTGTTTCCTCCAACAATCCAAAATATTGCTTTAATTGTTTGTTTCAAGGTAACGAGGATAGAAAAGAGGATGACATCTTTGGGAGAAACTAAACTTGAAATAAGCATATTTGTTTATGTGTGAATTGGAAAAGGGAAACCAGACAGAAGAAAAGTGACCTGGTGTACCAGAAAAAGCTTGGCGATGCTTCACTCAGACAAGAGTTCTACTACAAATGCAGTGATGTTCTATTTTGTACATCAGTGTTTGCGACAGCATGCAAAAATCTGAGGCTCATAATAATTGGAGGATGAAACTGATAAACACTTTATTAAAGTACATGATCAGAACTGTATTTGCTGAATGTTGTGATGGTTATTCAAATGCACAGAATTGTGAAAACTGGAACTGTGCTGGTTGCAGACTAAATCTAAAACTGACTCCATAGAGAAAATGCTTCTATGCCCTGAAGGAAAATAAATACTTTTATATTGCTTTATTGCAAAGTGGTGTAGTGGTAAGCACTCTGGTTGCAGAGAGGTCACGGGTTCAAGTGTGGGTCCTGTCTTTCTGTGTAAATCAGCACGTGTGGAATCTGCATGTTCTTCCTGTGCAGGTAGAACCCTGCATTTAAGACTGACTGGTTTCTCTGAATTGTATATTTAGAAGAGGTTTGGTGCTGAGTGCCGGGAGGGGTGAGTGGGTTCAAGGTCAGCGATGGGGCGGAATATTGGACAGTTTGAACAGTTCCTAGTTCAAACCAGCAGATGGCCCCAGTGATCCAGCTCAGATCACACAGGTCCCAATAAAGAAAACCTCAATCAAACCAGCTGACCTTTTTCCCTCTGTGTTGTTTCCAGGACTCTTTATTTATCCGTTTTATCCCCCCCCATTCACTAAACACAAAGCTCACGGGGCTCCAGGATTACTCCACGTTTATTATTCCCCACCCCCAGTAGAGACACATATTAAATGTAGTTTGAACATTTTCATTTTTCTCTCTCAGACGTTGCCTCTTCTCCTCAGTGTCCCCGTGCTGCGTTCACGGCCCCTCGTTTATTCGACTAGCTCGTTCACCGAGCAGCGACCCGGCCCCTCCCCGCCTCCACCACCACCACCCTCCTCCTCCTCCTCCTCCTCCTCCGTCTCACCAGTGACTCTCCCCCTCGGCTCCACTCCGAGGAGGAACCCGGTGCCCCCCCTACCCCCCACGACCGATCGTTTCTAGTTTCGCGAACCCCCAAAGATGGAGGGCCGCAGATGGCATCCCTAACGCCTCCGAGGCGCCGCGACCGTCCGTGTGGCTTCCATGACGCTCCGGGAGTGACCGACCGTGCGCCGCGTTCCCGTCCGCTTTCTTGGAGATCTACTCGGGAGATTCTAAACCCGCGCGGCTCGGGGTTGTGACCACCATGAGCTCCGGGGAAGGAGCGGAGGAGACCACGAAGGACGCCGGCGACATCGAGGCGTTCTTCAAGACCGGTAAGCGGCGGCGCGAGGGGCGGGGGAGAGGTCGCGCTCAGCCCCGCTTGCAGAGCTCCGCCGAGAGCCGCTCCGGCTCCGGCTCCACACATTGTTCCTGTCCTGTGTTGTCAACAAGCTCCCAGGGACTTTCGCGAGCACCAAAATGCCCAACCGATGACACGAGCAGCGTGTACAACAGACGGCAGAGTTTTGTAAATATTCCAAGAATACATCTTTTGGGTGTTTTTCTCTCTCTCGGGTAGCTTCACACACACTTTGCAACGTTAGCAAGAGCGCTAACCATCTTGGTTCCATTATCGGACACCCCCCCCCCTCCCGGGAGGGGGAGTTTCACACCGCCTCTCGAGCACAGGCAGCACTTTTCTTAACCATTCAACAATCAACGTTATTTCTCCGTGAAAGTGATTATTTCCACTGTTGGGGGGCGAACTATCAAGGCGGCATGGTGTTTGGATTGATTACGCCGGATGCAAGCTCGAGTTTAAGCCAGTAGTGTTTGTCCTTGTCCGACAATGGACCCGACGGCATTAGCTTCCCCTGTTCGCTAGTGAACCACCCCCCCCCCCCCTCCTCCTCCTCCTCCGATCAGATTTTTAGTGAATCCTGTCCGCGAGCTAACAGACGTTAGCCACCTTAGCGAAGCTAGCCTGGCAGTGAGTTGACAAAGCTGCTGTGTAATCCTGACAAGTCCCGAGTGAGGAGGAGGAGGAGAGGAGGAAGGAGGGGGTCCACGTATAAACGCGTGTCCGTTCGGGTTAAGCGTTCGCCGCTTTCAACTCGTGAGTTTGGACTTTTTTCCCCTCCACGCTGTCACAATTTTTTTTTGTTTAGCACGACGTCTCGGGCTATGTAAACAATACACGGCGTGGCACTTCTCGCCTGGGTGTGCAGCCGTGCAAAGGGAGGAGCTAGCCGGAGCCACCGAGGCCAAGAGGCTGCTGCTTCTTTACTTTGCTCATCGCGGCGGTTCCAATCCCGAAAACGTACAACGAAAACAAGACCAAATTAAAGGCTTGCTGTGCAGCGATCTGTTTCTGATCGGGACACAATAACCCCCGGCTCCTGTAAAAGCTAACACTTTGCCTGTGGGAGCTAAGCCCTCACCCGGGCCTACTGTGATTTCATCCGGCTGCAACAATGGCTCATAAACCGAGAATTCCGGGGCTCCTCGTGGAGATTTACACGTCCTATAAATGTGATCTCAAGCCCTTACGCCACCCAAAAAAAAAAAAAAAAAACAGACACAAAATAATGCAAAAGGTGAAAAGAATGACATTTGTGAGTGAGTTTCCACTGCTGGTGCATCCAACAGAGCCACTGGTTATTGGTTGCATTGTATTTTAAGGGGTGTGTGTTTCTGTGTGAATCAGTGGAAAGCAGCCTTGGTTGTGGCTCTTTGACACCGACAAGCTGCTGAGCCCGTTGGGCTGCACTTGCATGTGCCAGATAAGCCTGCAGCCCTGTTCCCTGGCTGCAGGCAGTGCATTGGATTGAGTGCTTGATGTCACGTCTGTTGGCGTCTCCATCCAGGTCTGTTTTTGTTTTGGTGGCTTGAAAAGAAGGACTGCTCATGTAGGTTTCAGTGACTTCTCAAACGGGTGACTGTCCAGTTCGTGTGCGTGTGTAGAATTGTGTTTTTTATTAGCTGTTTTTCACTGATCTTAAAACTGTGACATACGATTGAAAAGGGCTAAAATACAGAATACCGGGCTCTCGAGATCACCGTTGTGTGTCGGAGTGGTGGAACTCAGATTCTGAGGCGCAGTTCACACAGTGTAAGCAAGGATGAGAATGCAGCGTATTGACATTCAGCCTCTGGCTCCTGTGGTTTTGTGTCTAGCGAGAGATAATAAGCCACAGAGGGAAGTTGGGCATCCGTATTGAGCTGATCGCGACGGCTTCCTCGCGAGGAGAGAGGCGAGACGCATCCCATCACAGCTGCAGCCATTCCACTTTGCATTTAATCAGATCTGTTGTTAATTTGTCGCGTAATTACACTTTTCTGCTACCCCCCCCCTCCATTTTCTTCCTATTACTATAAGCCCATCTGTTGGAGTGCTACTTTATAGCTTAAAAGTGGCTGTTTGTTTACCAATGTGGCACTTAAAGTATATATTAACTTTATTTGTTTGCTCTCCAGAGGCTATAACACAGACGATTAACCTTCAGTTCACTTTTGTGTTTTCTCGCCTTCTTTTCAAAGAAACTGTAGGTACTCTATACGCCAAATCTGTGTCTGTAATATATGGAAGACAGCGAAATGATCATGAATTTACATGAAATGTCGCTCCTGCTGGCAATGGCATAACAACGGAGCATTAAAATCTGAAATTTGACCAGCACAAAGCTTCACCCCCCCCCCCCCCCCCCCCCCAATCTGAGAGTGTGGAGGAACTAATCTCTCAGTACAAAGACATTAAAATCGACTTTGGTAAAAAATTTTGCAAATTTTTTGTGGTCACCTAACATCTGGCGTGCACAACTGCACTCACGGATAAACGGAGGGATCATCTGTATTTAGGCGAGGTTATCTTACCGCCCGTGTATGTAGGGCGCCACTGCTTTCAGGAGATAAATGCATAAAGTGAATGACGGTCCTGTAGGATTTTTCCGTGCAGGAGAAACGAGGTCGTGATCCGGCGTTCTGCCACCCTGAAATGAATCTGCTGCGCAGTGTTTCGGTGCAGCGTGGCTGTGTTTTGGAGTCGTGAAATGTTGGACACTGTCAGAAGATGATCTGTCTGCAGTCGCCAGACATCCCCCCCCCCCCCCCCAACCCCCCTCTCCGTCACTGTAAGACCAAAGATTATAAATCACAGGAGACGCCTTCACGGTCGGTCATCTTTTATCTGGGATGTCTAAAGTTGCACTCTATACTCTCCTGGAGTTGCTCTTTCACAACCTTTCGAGTTTGGGGCTCCTGCTTCTCTCTACAATTACAATAGCTATTACCTTTAAATACGAAATCCTTTTTTAAAAAACAAATCCTGTGTTGGTTATGGTTGTGTCTGAGCTGTCCGTCCGGGTCGTGACGTCCCCCGTCTCTTCAAGCGTCTTTCAAAGGAACGTCAAGTAAAAACCAGCTATGAAACCAATACAGGTCTAAGTATAGACGGCCCACCTCCGTCTCTCTACATTGATCTTGATGGGAGGGTTGAGTGTCGCCTTCAGAGCCAAACACCCCCCCCCCACCTTTTCTTTTTTTTTGTTTTGCTTATGAACTTCCTTCTTATACATCTGGGAATCTTGTTCCAACATGTACAGGTTTGAGTGTCTTGCCACAGGCTACGCTCCCCCTCCTCGCCATCCTCTTCTCTTCTTCCATCCCTCGGCGTTTGCTCTCTTTGTCTTTCCCCCGTGTCCCCTCTCTCTCTCTCTCTCTCTCTCTCTCTCTGTCTCATTTTGCTCTCTTTCCTTCTGTCTGTCTGCTCCCTGAGCGTTCATTCGCCAATGTCTGCTTAACCCCCCCCACCCCTCCCATCTCATTCTTGTTGCATCACGTTGTGCCTCTCTGCCCTGATGCGAAATGACAACTAATAAAAAGAAGAAGAAGAAAAAAAATAACAAGCTTCCCCCTGTCTCTCTCTCTCTCTCTCTCCCTCTCTCCCTCCATCCCCGGCTTCCCAGACTGGAATTAATACCCGGGCCTCAGAGCGCCGGAGTTGGGAGTTTTGTTGTGGCATGTTGTCAATCATCAAGTTATTCCACTCCAAACATATCTCTGGCTACACCGATGACTAAGGGTCTGATTTGGTGTTGATTTTTATACAGTTATTACTCGCTGGCAGTGGCGACGTATTCTCCACGGCGGAAAATTTACGGCCGTCTTCGCAGCGAGCCCGTGAATGAGCGTCCGGCGGCGGCGGTTGGCCGGAAGGTTTTGAATGAGCGCGTGTGTGTTTGTGCAACGCAAGTGAAACGGACAAGCAAGGAGAGACCGAGGAAGAAATCTGATCCACAGCCGGGCATTTATGACTCAGGCCCATTCACACAGGATGAGGTCTGTACACGCACACGCACACACACACACACACTCTGAGACTAATGGATATTGATCCAGGAGATGGAGACTGATTGCGGTCCCTCAGTAAAGGTTTGGTTTCCTCCAGGCTTAAAGCTGCCAAGTCAGACACAGAGCAGAGGCTACAGCCTAATGCTGCACAAAGCAGATTTCTTTTATCGCCATGGGATGGGAGTAAACCAGATGGACGCAACATCGCAGATCAATACCCCGACGAATGAATGAAGGCTGACTTTTGGGGGTCACATGTTTGTTTTCTGTGATACATTTCCCCGCTGTTTTTTATTTGTTTCTTTTTCTCCTCCCCTTCACATCGTGTTCAGTGTCCATGATTATCACGAACTGACACAAGCGTGACATCCCTTTGAAGGGGGGTTTCCTGGCAGATGTGCACAGTCCTTATGATCGGAGATTGTGTGAGGGACTAGGAAGAGATGGGTGTAATCACAGCAGGACAAGCTGAGATATCCCGGTTTTAAGTTGCTAGCGTGAGACCTGCCCAAAGCTGCTATTTCCCACAATGCACATTGATAGCTTAGATAAGTGCGATGAGATCACCTGGGAGGAGGAGGTGGGGGGCGGTCACTTTCGTTCTGAAGCTGGAAATACAAGAGATTTCACAGGATCGTGGTAATTTGCAATGATACGGTCGATATAAAACTGCGCATTTTTAACTTTTCGAACTTCTATTCATTATGTACAACACGAGTTGTAAAAGCTCCAAACTCAGTGAAGGTACATACTCGTACATACAGTTGTTTTGTATTGTCCAAACTGTGACCTTCAACAATCACGCTGGGTTCGAATAGCTTTCATTAGCCAGGTGTGAAATCTGCACGACTCGAGTAGCTTTGAGCTTGAAAAGGTTTAACAGAATGAAGCAATTCACACATCAAAAGTCAATGCAAGTCCATTATAATCCTGTATATTGCAGCACAAGGTTTGAAGAACTATTTGTTATTGGCATCGTCCCACTGAGATCCAAGAACTAAATTAGCATTTAATAAAAAAATCTTTGATTGAAAGCGCTTGATGAAACTATGACGAAGATCCAGAGTGATTTGTTGGGAATTAATATCACGAATCAATAAGTGTTCTTCGTGCAATGCATGGGTTCTTGTTTTACACTTTCTTTTTTAAAAAAAAAGCAACAAACAAAAGAACAACAATATGTGTTTACAGAATACAACTTGTATATAAATAAATTCTTTTAAACAAGACTTTGTCTCATATTATAGTTTATTCAAGCTCAGTGTATTCCAGTAATATTCTGAAGTGTTCACCGGGGACAAATTGACTGAGGTCATTGATATGAGTGAATGTACAGCACCAAACACATAGTTTGACTTTCTACAAGGAAATGCACTATTAACAATGCAATCAAATGTTGAGTACAACTTTTATTTTAGTCACAGATTTTTTAAATTTCTTTTAATACAGGCAAATTAAAATAATTGTCTCAAATTCAATACAAGATTGTAATCTCGTAATGACGTGATGATGATTACTATCGTCAAATTGTGCAATGAAAGGACCGACTGAGACCATTTGGCTGCAGAAGGTTTGCGAGCACCGAGAGACTCGGTGGAAGATGCTCTTGTCTGCCTTTAGACGTCATGTGGTTCACAGTACGGGGGGGGGGGGGGGGGGGGGGGGGGGGAATCAGCAGTCACTGCTTTTTGTCAGTAGTTTTTTTTTTCACACTTACTCACACTAAAAAGGGCTTTTATTAATTTATTTTTACAATATTCTCATCTCACTATAACCCCTGTTTCACGCTGTCGACTACATTCAGTCTTGCGTCTCGACCACAAGGGTTTGTTTGGGGTTTTTTTTTTGTTGGTTTTTTAACTTCTGCACACAGAAATATCGGGCATTTCCACTCACTGTTGTGGAGAGAGAGCGCAAAGCGAGCATTAATAAGTGGGAGCCAGCTGGAGGGTAAAAGGGACTGTTGAGAGTTTGAGCCATTTATTTAGCAAAGGCAGCTCCAATCAAAAGCTAATGGACGGCCGCGGGGAAAAGCTCTTTTTAGAAAAAGGGCCCACAGATTAAGCTGAAACATGAAGGGTAGAAAAAATGGGCTCCCACTTGAACTGTTGCCTTTGTTGCAGCATTAGAAATGCAACGTTCCAGTTAGAAAAAGCGTTCGTCCCTTGTAAAATTAAGCGGGGCAGTATAGCAACATTGAGTGGATGGTTACATTGAGCCAGAGCACTTGGAAAACATTAGCATTGCAAGATAAAAAGCGTCCCATTTCTGCTGCCATGTGGATATGGATGGAGATTTAAATGGATCTCATCGACGTACGAAATGCTTTTTTTTTTTTTTTTTTTATACTGTGAGCTAAAAGAATTACGGACATAATATAACTTGGCAGCCATCAGTTTTACTCATTTGTCGCAGAATTGTCCTATTCCTCTCTGAACTTGCTTTTATTTTGGAAGTCGCTTTGTCGATATTAATTTTCCAAAAGAGGTTCTCTTGACTAAACGGATGATCTTCTAACATGAGCAGGTACACGGGGGCAGATTGCAAGCCGGAGCCTCTCAACCTTCTCTTTAATCTGCTCCGAGGTCGTCGTGAGTGGGAGGAAACGGGGGGGGGGGGGGGGGGGGCATCTGTATTTGAGCTGGAGTGTGTTGAAGGTTGCGGCGCTATGGGCCAAAGTTTCGGTAAATCATTAGCGATCAGACACTCATTTACCAGACTTCAAGGCATGGAGAGGAACACTGTTGCGGAGCAGAGCGTTTCCTGGAGGGGGGGGGGGGGGAGATGTGATGTGCATCGCGATGTTGAATAACCTCTTATTCCTCCCTGAGACGTATCATGGAAAATCTGCTCCTCTTCCAGTCCCGGGCTGGTCCATGTGCAGTTTTCATGTTTCACTTTTCCCTGCACAGGTTTTTCTCCTGGTTTTTTTTTTTTTTTTTTTTTTTACTTTTCCTGCAATCCAAAGACATGCTATGAGTTAAATTGACCCTGCACTGCCACTCGGTATGCATGTGTGGAAGTTGTCTCTGTGTTTGCCCCGTGGTGGTTTTACCCCCGCCTTCATGGATGGCTCAAAAAAAACAAATATATATATATATATATATATACATTTATTAAATTTTTTTGCCTTAGCCTGAAATCAACACTTTTGATGCATCTATCACACTAGTGTGATGATTCTATGTCTACAATGAAACATTCTTGTTCACGCTACATTAATATATGGTAATATTTAACTTGTATGTGATGAGGGGGAAATCACAGCAAAGTGAATTTTGCCAAAAAGGGTATTTATTAAACGGCACAATCATGAAATTGTCTTGTTTTTTTCTTTTCTTCTCTCACTTATATCTTTAGATTCTATCTTGGGTCAAGTGTGGTGGTGATCTTTCTGAATCCGGCATTTTCTCAGCTTTTCGTAATTGTATTTAGTTTTTTTTTCTTTCCCCAAGCTACACCATCTCCTCCTGCTCTGCTCAAAGCACCACCGTCTCCACCGGCTCTTTTCGAACTTCTTGTGGTGGATGTGTATATCCTCACGCTGGCGCAATATGTCATCCGGCTTTGCAGAAGTGCCGGATCCTCGTATCACAGAAAGAGCTTGTAAAGACCTGGTCAGCGGGGTCAGGTTTGCTTTGGCGTCGCGATGACGTATTCTGTGAGCAAAGTCTAGGCTGAATAAATGTCACGAGGTGAGCCAAGAGGTGAATTTCTCATGCCGGCGGTAATAGTTTCCTGTCTGAACCGCAGTCTGTTTAGTGGTTGGAAGCAAACAGTCGGAGGGTAAATGGGGAGGATTTACGAGGTCTTAAAAAAAAAAAAAAAAAACAGCGATAAGCATCGTTTTGTTTCATATGCGCTACCAGAGTGAACAACGGCAGAATCTTCCACGCAAATGAAGCAACGCTGAAAGAAAATTCAGGATGTCGATGTGCAGCGCTGAGGCCGACTGTCAAAGTAAAGGGAAAGGGAAAATATTTTGACCTCAAAAGTATGGCGGCGCTGGGTTTGTTTGCAGCCCAGAGCACAGATGATGTCAACACGAACTCTCGGTTGTGCCGCAGTAATACAACCCGGGGAGTCGTACAAAACACGGCAGATTCGGTTACGGAGGGCAACAGCTTTCACTTCCCTGATTGTCGGACGCCTGTAGAAAGTAACCGCTTCCCTATGAGGTAGGGTGGGGTTGGGTTGCATTTAATAAGAGAGATGAATTATCGTGGCCAAACATCAGAAATTGGTTCTAAAAATGGGATTTCCATATACACAAACTGGAGGGGGGGGGGGGGGATAAATCCATATGCAATGTTTTGGTAACACAAAATCAGTATGAGATGGTGAACGAAGGGAAAAACCGACGCGTTGACCAAATCAGACACACTCTTGATGTGTCTGCGCGTGCGAGGCGGACTGATGATGTCAGCTCTCGCGGCATTAGGCATGTGAGAGGTGAGAGTTCGTTGGATTACACACGCTGACCTAATCTAATCTGCTGTTTGTTCTCTGGGATTATCGTGTGTGTTGTTGTGGTCGTGCGTGGGCGTACAGGTGGTTCAAGTGAGGTAAGAAGCTCCAAAAAAAATTTGTTGTGCATCATTGCACTATAAGACTGCTCACAGATCAGTATTTTATTAGTATAAATGCTTTGTCGGTCAAGCAACATTGTTTGGTAAAGAGTGCATCTCTTTGTTTTCTTCTAAATGAAAGCAAATACTACAATATAGGACAAAAACACCCGCTTATTATTGAGTGGTGTTATTTCTGCAGTATTCCTTATAATAGCATAGACAAGAAAGCATCTCATTTCTACTTTGTCCATCGGATTGATGGATTTATTTAAACGTGACAGTATTTTTAAACTTGCAATCAAAGTCTTGTCAGTTTGATCGTCGTGTAAATTGCAAGTTTTATTAAAAAAAAACAGTTTATTCGATCCATTGATCATATAAATGGCATGAATGGGTGCGTGCTTTTAAATCTTGAAGTAAAATATATAACAACAACATGTTGTGAGTAAGTGTTTTAGCGTATTCCTGATAAAGGGATGAAGGTTGTTTCACATGTGTGATATATATTACTGAGCCAGCTCTTCTCAGTGTCTTGGTTGAAACTTTTAGAAAAGATTATAAAATGACATCAACTTTGTCAGCGGTTAAGGGCGTAATTGGTATTATTCCTAAAATGTTTGTGTTAAACTCGGGGTTCAGGTTTTGTGCTCCAGACTAAAGCAGAAAATACCCACCAAAAAATGTTAATTAAGTTAAATGTTTTGCTGCAGAAACTGTTCTTTTGAATGTACCGATAATGATCTGCAGGGATGTAGTTTAGCAATGATACATTTTAAAGAAATGGATAATTAACTTTTATCCTTCACCAGTGTATAGTAATATATTTTGACTGCACTGAATGGGAAGGTGGGCATTATTCACATTATTTTTCAATATAACTATGAGCTCTGATCGAAATGTTCGAGTGGAATTCCTCACTTTTACAGAAATTAAAAATTAATCACAGAAACATGAACCATAACAAGATTCCGCTCATTAAAAACACTTTCTCTGACGACAATCATTGTATTGTTGGTCGTGAACATTTCTGAATCTAGATTTATCTGTCCTTTCACGTGCCTCGGATGCTGCTCACCAAAATAAAGGTCACATAGGTAACATACAATATAAGAGCAAAGCCCTTTGTTATTACTTGGAGATCTGGTTTCATGGTCAGATTTTGGTGAATCAGATTGGAGAGTTTGTCTGCAGAGTCTGTAGCGTTCATCCATTCCTTCGTGACGCCAGATGTTATGGGGCGAAGGTCAAGCGACACCCTGGACAGGTTACCAGCCCATCAAAGTGTTGTTTTGTGTCCGTCACTGCGGCAACAACAGCCACCATGTAAACCCATGGTTACTACTTTTACAAGGAGCCGTATACGAAGCCAGCTCGGTTAAAAGAAAGAAAGAAAAAAGAAAAAACCCAACCCAACCTGCGCTATCTCCAAATTCCCACTAACAGACACACAGGTTGTGGTTCAGATAAGAGCGATATTTTCTCTGATAAGAACCAACAACAGAGAAACACTTTTTTTATTGCCTTGATAACAGGTTCAGTTCAAAGGAAGCAAAGATCGCGCTTCAGCGCAATCAGATTGAAACCAAGTTTTATGTAGAGCGCGTCGGCGCAAACAATACAAGGTATTTTTCTCACTTTCATAGTGGCTGAAGAGAAGTTTGTCATCTGCGGGTATCATTTTGCTTTAAAGTTTGGATTAAAGTTATTTCATACATTAATATTAAGTTTAGTCCATTGGCATATTAGCGAAGGAACTAGTCTGTTAATGTGTAAAAATGTACTCATGTAACACACACACACACACACACACACACACACACACACACACACACACACACACACACACACACACACACACACACACACACACACACACACACACACACACACACACACACACACACACACACACACACACACACACACACACACACTCAAACCCCTCGCCTCCCTGTGTGTGCTCAAAAAAAGGAGCTTGTCCCACTTATCCCTCTCATCTGCTGCGCTCCCGTTCGGTAATTTCTCTATCGCGAATTGCTGCGACGGTGGGGAGAGAAAGGAAAACAAAATCTCCCGCTCCTGCCGTCTTCTTTAAACCAAACTGGAACGTGAGAGGGAAAGGAGTCGTGGGGGCAAAGAGAGAAATGGAGAGAAGGCTGAGAAGGAGACGACTGGAGGTACGTCGGAGGGGAGGGAAGGATGGAGGCGGGGAGGGAGAGTGTGGGGAGTGCAGGTGGCGGTTTGTGGTGGAATCAGGTTTTGCTGATGGCCATTTTTCACTTTGCACGTCGTTATAAAAGGAGCCTTTTACAATACACCTCGGATCGAGCGAATGATCGTATTGTTCTGCTGGAGTGAAATATAAAGTAAGTCTGTTCAGCGCAGGTGGAGTGGAAAGAAGAGAGAGAGAGAGAGAGGGAGCTGTGAAAGTTGGAAAGAAAGAGGGAGAGCGAGTAAAAGGCACATGAAAGAAAAGTGGAGTTAAATACGGACGGATGTTAACAGAGTTTCAGCTGGTTAATAAAAGAGGGCACCGAACAAATTGGGTTAACTTGCAATTGATTCACTGCGAGAGACTAAAACTGGTCTCTGCTCCTGTTTCGGAGAGCTGAAAGAGACGGCGAGGAGGAGAGTGAACCAAACTGGGACAAGTCCTGAAAGACCATTGTGCTCCTTTTTTCCTTTTTCTTTTTTCCACCGGGTCTCCAGTGCATTCAAAACTGCCATCTCACTGTTGCCCTCCCCATCTCGCTCTTCTTCTTCTGGTGGCTCGCTCTCACCTCCTCTTTTTACTTGCCAAGTGCGAAAAGCAAAAAAAAAAGGTGTTGATCCTCTGGTAACGTCACGGTTGCTGAGCGTCGGGAGGATTTCACACTGGACCCGCCACTGAAGAGGGCCTTGTTGTCGGAGTGAGGCCAGATGAGACTTTTCAGGTTCACTTCATCAGATCCAGGAGTGAAGAGGGACAGGGTTTAGAGTCTGGCTCTGAGGGGAGTCCTCAAGATGGACTTCAAGTCTGCAAAGCAGTGGCCTCTTAAATATCCACCGGAGGTCGTTTCCCTCCCGAGAGTCTCAGCCTGAAAGACGCCGGGCAACTGGTTGACGACGGGGTTGCACAGGAGAACGTGTGCCTGATGTGCCGTCGCGAAGACGTGCACAGACACACTGATAAACTGTTTGGAATGTAGAACGACTGGATTGGATGCTCACAGTAATCAATCCCTTCATAGTCACAGATAAAAGACTGAAACAAGAGGCTGGTGTGAAGAGTCACAATGAACGATTGTAATTGTGTATAGTGTCAAAGGTGGGGTATGAGTAAAGCTGAGTCATGTTTGGGGGGTTAGATGAGGGTCAAACCTTCTGATTAAGTCTGTTCAAGCCTCGCGATCACGTGTGCATGGACCTGCATGTCCCTGATTTGTCTTTATTAATGGCCATCTGCACATTTACGGCCCACAGACTTGGCATGAACTGCCGTGTGCAGGTACAGCGAAGGCAGATTTCTAATGTAAACGTCTGAATGGAAACGAGAGGGTGTGAAAAGCTTTACATTATAGCAAGGGCTTCCATCGCCAGCAGGAAATGCAATGTTTTCTCCCGTGAAAGGTTTATGTAATAATGGACAAAACGCTGCTACTGCGAATGCACACCTTGCTGTAGTTAATAGTGCTTCTGCACATGTGCAAGTAGATCCACAATAACATCTGGCACTTTTATGATAGAGAGTCCCCCCCCCCCCCCTAATAGCCGTCCAATTTAGCCGTCAGCCCGTACGAATGTCCGCGTGCTTGTTGTGAGAGTACGTGTTACGAGTTTTGTTTACATCGTTTGATTCACCACTGAAAATAACAGTTTTCATGTAATTGATGGGTGAGCCTGCTCTTTCTCACCAACGTTAGTCTGGTAAATGATACCCCGCTGCCTATCGGCATCATTGTCGCGTTATTAATTAATTATGGTGGAAATGAAGCAGCTTTTAGACTTTCAAAGCGTGGGGGCAGATGTGGCACAGAGGTGAGAGAAGTAGACTCGGCATCGGGAGTTCACGGGTTCAAATCCTACAGCGGTGACAACTAATAAAGTATGATTACGGTAGATTAGTAACAGAGCTTCAACTACAATACTGCCCCTCAACATGCACAACCAGTAATTTTCACCTGGTGGCTGAACTTCTAAATGTTGATAATACTCGATAAGATATTAATTATCACGTTGGAGCTCCACAGGCATGTAAAAGAAATGGTCTAGTTAAATGATTTTAATTTAGATATCGGGTAAATCTTTCTACATAGTGGCGACACAGAAGGCTTTCATCTTGCGGGAACACAAAACTCTGCCGACAGATCTTGGAGAAAAAGGCCGTCGTGGTGAAACCCCGATCTACATATTAATTCCAGTCGCTCAGCTGAAGGTCTTCCTTGGTACAATGTACAATCCAGGACCATTGTTCAGTTTCCCCCCAGTATCTCGCGGAATCTGCAATGCGTAATGCAACAAGCCAGGCAACAACAAAAAATCCTCTCAGAAGGATGATCCCTAAGGTACCGTGTTGTTGAAAGCGCCGTTTGTGCCCCTTGACATTTAAACGTTGGCGCCCACCCCTCCAGCCCCCCCCCCCCCCCCCCCTCCACCTCCACAGTTCCTACAGCCGCTCCGGCAGCGCAGTTGCTCATTGTTTTTGTGCCTCACACCTCATTTTTGGCGAGCGTGAGCCAGACAATAGGAATTTTCAAATAAAAGTGGGGGTCTTTTCCTTTTTGCGCGTGAGTCAAACGATGAGTGTGCCTGCCGAGAAGGCAGGGCAGGCCAGGGGCCCAGAGAAAGGGTGGTCTTGTGTGAATGCGGGCTCGGAGACAGGAACAGTGTGTGTCGGGACGAGAGCGAGCCGTCTCGCGGAGGGGAGCTCAGTGTAGCGTACAGTACCGCCAGTGTTTGGCCGGGCTCAAGTCTCGGTGAGTTCACTCGCGTCTTGCAGAGAAGACGAGTTTGGAGGTTTTGCGGGACCCCCGTTGCAGTTTTTTTTTTCCTTGCCTTGTCATTTCCTCAACGGCGTTTTTGATGCGTGCGTGACCTGTTTAACTTTTATCCAAACGGCCTGGCTGACGTTTCAGCCGCGGGTTTATCCTAGCATGGTCTTTTAAAAAAAAAAGAAAAAGAAAAAGTTGGCTCGGTGTGTATGCATGTCTGTGTGTGGTTGGGTTTAACCCGCTGCTCCAACGGACACATCGCAGAGGGAAAAAAGCCTCACGACGAGCACACATACAGCGTGTTTTATCTTTAAATGCGTGCATGTTTGACGTCTGGCTCGGCTTCACGTCTCATTGTTTGGATTGCGATAACTTGCAGGCAACCACGACTGTAGCCGGGCATTACATCGTTGCACAGTGCGGCTTAAGTGGACATCTCTGGCATTGCAAAAATGTGAAGTATGTTGGTGTTTGGTTGTTCTCCTGCCTTCCTCTCTGCCCTCTTTTCTTTTTTTTTTTTACCACCCTTCATCTCATTCATTCCCTGTGAAGTTTTTCCCAGGTACACGGACTGGGAGAGAAATCCCTCGAGGTGTTTGTGCCTCTCTCGACGGCTCGGCTCTGCTTTCCCATGCTGTGTTTATGTAATGTTCACCAGGCCCGTGGCTTTGGCTCTCGTTTAACAGCAAGTTTGCTCTTGTGTCGTTTAACTCGCGCGCTTTACCGCCCCGTTCATTAATGGAAGTGGCCACAAGCCAAAGGTTGTTAAAATGGTACCTTGCCATACTTTGTGCACTTCTGGGAATCGCTGGCATGAAGATGGCTTTATCATAAAGGCCGAATTAGCAAATGCATGTTAAAAAAAGCACACAAAAAAACAGACCAATGCTTGAATAGAAGACAAGGATATTGTCATTGTAAAGAAAGTGTTTCGTGTTCTTCCGTGCTAGTTGTTCAGCAGCTCTTAAGCAAGACGTGCATGCCTTGACACCGGGTCTTGACCCTGACCCTTGCGTTGGACAGCAGTCCCTCTGCTAGTATACACGCTCTTTCTGTCGTACTTATGGCACGCGCAGTTCACTCTGCTTAACACTGTAGTCACAGCGGTGACAGGGAGTCTATATGTTGCATTTAGTAACGTAGACGTGCTGTAAAGAGGTATTGATCATTGGAATGCACCTATAATGCGGCCATTATAGTTCAGTAAGCTAATGTTGCATCATAATGTAGAGATCGTATTAACCAAGTATTTTCCATCCGATCATCACCACTGTAGAATGATGTATTGTTCCTAAATGTTTTCATGGCTCTTCTGTTCACAACACAACCTTTGACTCGAAATGAGTTGGCTGTTCGATTGAGCTGCACATTATGTTGTTTTAACAATTATATGAATGAACCTTTGAGATCACGATTTGTGACTGTACACAGTCACACTCCTCCAATCACATGAATGAGTTCTGAAACCAGCGTGACGCACACACACCAGGACAGGGAGGAGAGGGAGCCGAGTGTCCCGTGTTAGATTGGATGATGTTTGAATATTTATTAGGATGTTGGATTTGTCAGAGACCCATGCAGGCAGCTCTGCCTCTGTTACTGTGGCTATGAAGTTACTATGTTCTTGTAAATTAATATAATGTTTTCATTTATACTCGACTCAAGTCACAGGAACAGACTTCCTCGAGGCAGTTTTGTTAGTTTGTTTTCTGAAATGCTACAACTTGGTTGTTTGAGGACGCGATATCCGAGTTTGGAGACAACTGATATGCTGCGTTAAGTCTCTTTGGCACCTTTCCTCATCATCCCATAATGACACAAACAAAACATATGTTGGCGAAACAAACTGTGTATTTGTTGGGGCATGTGAGTGTTGGATCAGTTTTCTTCTTTTAAATACATGTTCCACACAGGCCTCTGTCACGTTTGACATATGAGAGTAATGGAAGTAATCAACCATTAATAATACTTCCTATTCAATGGCACCTTCTATTTGGCTTTTAGACAAAACACCTTTCAATCTGAAATGCAAATTTAAACGTCTATTGTTCAAAGCTCTTTCGTTCATATTTTATACATACTAGACCAGAAGAGCAGGTTCCTGCTACTTTCATTGTAATGATTGTGTCATTTAAACTATTGTGAACCAGATATTACAGACGTAATGTCTTTGTTGGCCCAATTAGGTTTCCTTTACGCACGTAAACTACAACAGGCATGTCGAACGTTGTCATGCGTCACTGCCTTCATATTCCAATGCGTCATGTACATTGGCATGGTTACACGCTTTAGAGGGCAGTGTGTGTTATTGGTTTAATATGGGACAACATTTCTAATCCAAACATCGCTGAAACGGGTTATAAACAGATGAAATAAGTCGTCTGAATATTAATTTTTTTTGTCCGGGAGAGTTAAAGTTGTAAATTTGCTTAATTCCACACATAACGTCTCACAATCTTTCCCTCGAATAAATCCTTATTTCTATTTTCTTTGTTCCTTTTGCTAGTCTCACATGAGCTATACTGCACAACACTGCCCCCACAGGTCATCAGTGGTATTACGATGTTTGCTGCACATCCGCAAGCTCTCTGAAAACAGAAGAAACGAACACAGAAGGTGCGAGGTCTCCGTCCACGAAAGGGAAGTTCAGTTTGTATGTGTTAATATTTCGTCCTCCACATCAGTACCGGCCCTTTCACCAAGTGCAGCGTTCAGCTTTTCTGCGGTACGTCGCTGATTAAACAAGGAAGGACTAATCCTGAGTCAGAACAGAAGGAGCATGTGTCACTGGCTCCACCAGTGAAGCGTCCAGCCTGTTTACATGTTGACAGCACATGACACCGACCGTATCTTCCCCCTCAGTCACAGCAGCGGCCCTCTCTCCGACACACACAAGCTATAGGTTGGATCAATGCGCCGATTGTTGTGTCGGCCGAGAAACCAGTGGGCCTCGGTCATGAGTTACTGGCTGACGAGAAGATGACTCCTACTCGCGCAGGTCCACTTTGAACTCGAAATGCTCTTTTAGAGCACACAGACAGGGTCCAATTCAAGTTTCCTTGCTGCAACATTCACTCGAATCGATGTGCTTTCTGAGAAATCGGGCCTCTGATTTCTGTTTTGAAGACGGTGGCGACAGTGTTCTTTTTCACTTTAGTGTAGAAGTGACTGTTGGGAAAGCTTTTCATCACAATTGCTATTGCAAAACCCTTTGATGACGTCTTGGTTCTCTCGGTTGCTCCTTTCCCCCTCTTGATTGTGACTGGTAACTCGTGCAGCAAATTCCTGGATCCAACATGGCGGTTGCAGACGAGCTGGTATCTGATCAGAGTGGAATGCGTGAAAGGTCATTTGGGACTGTGGAGGATCTCTCTTTGTCTTATGAGGGACTGTTGTTTCAGTGACAGGAGGACTGTGCCGCAGCTTGTTCCTTCGACTCATCAGGACTATGAACTCCGCCGGAGGTCCTGGCTCCTCACCACCACTCAAGTCTTAGTTTTGTTTGTAGTGTAGGTTTTGTAGCTTTACTGCACCATCGGGTTTCTTTTTTTTTTTTTGCTTTTCTTTTCTGATGACGGCACTTCTGTGTTGTTTTCTGCTTTTAGTTTTCTGTTTCCCGTAAATTAATTTGATTGAAAAATTGGTCTATTTCAAATAGATGTATTTCGCTTTCTCACTGTTTGCATGTAAAGGAGAGATGAACATTACACAACCGCTTCGCTGCACAAAGTTGCAAAAACTGTACCACTCCCACCCATTTAAGCTCTTTCTGGCAATACATGCTGTTTTGCACTCGTCAACTAACTAAACTAACCAGTTCTTGAACCATAAACATGTACAAACTGTCAGGCAATTTTGGTTTCCCTTGTTGTTAATGGTATTTTGTATTTTTCTGTCTCCAGATGGATCCCTCCCTAAAGAGCCAAAAGGAGATGTATCGAGCCAGATCGCAGGTAAAACAAGCATTTATTATACAATAACTCAACCACAGGATTACTATAAGATTGTCACCTATACACTGTGTTGCTTTGGTTATTTGGCCCACTACATGATAATACATTTCCTTATTCTAGATTCAAATGTCAAATATATGTGTTTAAGATTTAACCCCTGCCTGGTACCTGTAAATTCCAGTACCCAGCAAAGTAAAAGAAGTAAAGTAAAAGTAAAAGTAACTCGTTTTGTGACCCAAAACCCGAAAAACATATATGAAGTCGATTATTTGATGTGAAAAAAAAAAAACTGCTCTCCAGTTTTTGTGACATCTGTGAGGATTTGGACCCCACAAGGAGAGTAAAACTAGAAACTCTCACACACGTTTAATATTTCAGTGTGCCGATGTGACAGTGACAGGTCATTGTCACACACCTCCTTTATTCCTTTTTTTTGCCTCCAGACCCCCCCCACCCGCCCACCCCCACCACCACATCCTATGTTCACCAGATTGTGATTGGCTCCAGCCAGCCGTCTCCATAGCGACAGCAGGCTCTTCATGATTAGTTGAGATGGACGCATATGCCGTCTCCTTTATCATGATTGATTCGCTCAATTTTCCATCCCATCATCCTTCAACCATTTTTTTCCCCTTCCCCTTTCTATCAGTGCGTCCTTTTAATGCTTCCTTTTTCAGTTTCTTAGAAAGTCTCAAAAGAAGATTAGAGTGGTTAGATTGGTTAGTTCTTCCATATCGGTGTCATCCGCCTCTGGTTTTATGATTTAATTAGACATATAGTGAGTCAGACGTTTAAGACTCTCCCTTTACACGAGCCGTAGGTAAGTCCGAACAAGACGGTTGCACACCGATGATGAACTTCAGCTGGACATTTATCAGCAGTCGCACCACCGAAAAGCCCAAAAAAGCTCCAACCCCAGATTCAAAGGAGGACAGCGAGTTGGCAGGTTGCTCCTCGGCCCCAGGGCTTCGACAGAAGCGGCTTCAGTTGCCTGCAGAGAAAAAAAAAACAAAAAAGGGGGGTGGGGGGTATGAAAACGACACAAAAGCAATTACATCTCCACAATACTCTGCATCACGCTTTAAGGGAAGTGCTTCTGTTAAACTTCCTCTGCTCACCAGTGTATCACCTCCTGGGTTCAGAGGCAAGTGGTGGTGGTGGTGGAGGAGGAGGAGTGGGATGAGGTCCATCCATCTGCTCGTCTCCTCAGCCACTGGTCTGACTGGGTGACGGGAGAGGACTTGCATAATGTTAATGCCTTTGGCCCGAGACAGATGTGCTTTGCGAGGAGGGAGTGTCACAAGCTGGTGCGGATCCATTACTGTCTCACTTTCACCACCACCACCACCACCCGGCCTCCCTGGGACTCCATCCCCACACCCCCAATCTGTGCCTGTCTGTCTGGAAATCCAAATAGTTTATCTACTAATGTATTGTTCAGATGATTTGGTGTAAATCTTCACTAAGCTGCTGCTGCAGTCCTGCAGGAGGAGGTTCTCTCCTGTAGAGGGCGCGTGCGATTAGACTGGAATAGCGGGAGCAAGCAGGCAGAGCTGCAAGTGGCTGATTATGAAATGTAGCTGAAATGATGACTGCGCTGTTTAACAAATCATACTGTCTGCTACCCTCAAATGTAAAATTAGCATTTTTTTTTTTTCATCTCTCTCTCCCGCCTGTCACTTTAGCTCTATATGGATGAAACTCAGTGTTGCAGATAATGCTTCCTCTCACTTTCGTCACGCCTTGTCAGAATAGGATCAGGTGGCATTAAAAGACCCCGGCGAATGAACTCTTGGCACCAACAACAGGCCGTCTTTTCTTTCTCCTCCCTCTCTCCCTCTTTTCTCCCTTTCTTTTCTCCCTGCCTCCTCCTCCTCCCCTGCTGTGTTTGGGTCGCTGGGGTAACCCAGGCCTGTTTGTCGCTCGGTTGGTCTACCCTGCTATTAGAGGTCTGGACGGATGGAGAGAACAGGACGAGACGGAGGCAAAGGAAAGGAGGCTCTCTCTCTCTCTCGCTCTCGCTCTCTCTCTCTTTCTCCCACTCCGTCTCTTGAGCCAAAACTCAGATTTTAGGGACAAAAAGGGGGGGAAACTGGAAGCAGGACTCCGAATCTGAGCGGACTGGAAACGAGCACACATACTGAGCTGCTCACGCTGTCCTCTCTGTGTTTCTCAATAATGATACCCTGTTTCCATCGACAGCTCCTCATTTTCAATGCAGCATGGGATAAGAGCCACACAAATATCCCTTGTTGAAAAATCGCGTCTCGTGGACTACGTCCGCCCTCTCTCGGATTAAACTAAACGAGTTGCTGGAGAAATGGTTTCGAGAGTGTTGAGAAGGAAAATACTGAAGAACCTCCGACGTGTGAGGCTTTGAGAAACAGCCTTGAAGATGTGAGAGTAGCAAGTGGGCCATTCACAGTGGTTCAAATGGAGTTCAGGCGTTCGTCTATATATACATATATTTCTCACAAAGCAGCTAAGAATATGGTTAATTCAAGCTCAATCACAAGGCGCAGCAATAACTTGTCATTACTCGGCCTTTGTCGTTAACTGGTCATTCACTTGCTTGTGTGTGTTACAGTGTTACAGTCGGTGCCAGCTGTACAGACAGTGGGCTCATTGTTGCAGGCGCACAGCTGTGTCGGATCACCGCAGCCAATCGACTGAGCTCCCCTCGGTTCTTTGTCATCCGGCAAAGCATGGCGTTGCAGCAGCCAATCAGAGCTTCTGGACGGCGACAGGAGAGACGGGAGAACAAGCTCCGTGAATATAATGGTCATAGCAAGAATGGTTGGGGGGAATTTCGGAGATGGCGTTGCTAGAATGTGGTTTGGATTGTGGCGGGGGGGGGGGGGGGGGGGGGGGCTCAGGGAGAACATGCAAACTTGTCAAGAGTCAGACATGGAACTGAGATCTTCTTTCTGTTACACAAGAGCGCTAAACTCTACACCTGAAACTAACAATAGAAATCAGCATTTTGAGGCTCACTGTGTGTAAGAAAGAATAGAAAAGCGTGTAGGTTCAGGAGCAAAGGCAGTGATGGTTAGAATGGAACACTGAATCCGTATGGAGTATGATACAGCTGTGTGAAAGTAAGTGGCGGCTGTTTCCAGCGCACTCATATCTGCCAAGGCCCGAGCCAGGTTCCCCCGTCTTCACACCAGCTGATCCCACCGGTTTGTTCTTTTTTTTTTTTCCAAGCGGAGGTGTTCTTGATCTGACGCCATCAGACTCTTTTCCAAATTGTGCTGGACAGGTGTGCAGGCTGTCTTGACAACTTATTGCTTCAGCAACGATCTGAGGGGGAAAAAAACAACCCATAGCCTCTGTTTTTGGCAGCTGCTCAGCACTTCAGCTTCAGCTCAATAACAACAGCCTGCGCTGATAGATATTGGCAATTACCGCTCGTCAGGCTGATGAAAAATCTTAAAACTGTCGGTGTGGCAGGGGCTTGGCATTTTAAGGGTACATGTACGTCGCATCTGAAAGATCGGGTCAGCGAAAATGCTAATTGCAGACCACACACTGTTGAGCTTATTTGAGTGAAGTCACGGAGGTGTCAGAATCGACATCGTAAACGGCATTCATGAATATGAAGCAAGTTTGCAAGCCCGGCCCAATATCTGTTTTCCTCAGTGAATTTCACAGTGTGGTGGTCATCGGGAGTCGGTCGGGGGTCGGTGTCACAGGCACTCTATTCTGGTCGGCGCCCTCGGTCTAAAGGAATTCTGACCATTCCCGCACATCCCTCAGCAAGGAATGTCCGGTACGCCGTGAATGTGGGAAGTCCGCAGCTATGCAGGGACGCTACGCACACGGGCGCGCGGTTTTGGTTTCCTTTGACCCGGAGCAGCTGGTGGAGGAAAACCGACAGGTTCCCGTCAGCTGCTGGGGGAGCCGTTATGAGATTGAGGTTACATGTAATGGCTTTTTTTTTTTTTTTTTATCGAATGAAGAAGATGCTTGACTGTTGGCAACGGCTCCTTCTCTCTCTCTCTCCCTCAGCTGACTGTGCCACCCACCCCATCTGTCTATGGCCAGACAGCTGTTGCATTCCCTTTTTTTTTTTTTTTTTCTTCCCCTGTAACCAACATAGAAAAACACACCCGCTTCAGACCCTCCCCGAGGTATTTGTCGCAATCGCTCTGGGGCAGCCTTGCAGCAGTGTTGTTGAGTAAACTACTTTGTTGTATCAGTGACTTTAATGCCCACTTGACCTCAAACAGGCCCCCCGTGCCACTCTGAAGTCTCTGAGGTGTGTACCGAGAGTCGACATATCCCGACATACACGCATACACACGCATTAGTGACCCAGTAACCTCCGCGACCCGCGTATGATGTACTGCAGTGGCATCGTGTGGCAGCTTCAACAAAGGATGTTTGACATTTCTGGCGTCACGCTATCACCCCCTGCCCCATTTAACTTGTGGGTGCAGCCGCGTCAGTGATGACCGTGCTTCACCAGCTTCACACAATCAACCGAGGGATGTTGGGAGTCGTCCTGGAGGTGGTTTGTGTTTGTCTACAAGCTTGCAGACGAGCATCGTCTATCCCAGCTTGTGGAATTAAGTGGATTTGAAGCTTAGCTATGGACAAGGATTTCACCTTATTCTTCAGTTAGAGCATCATCAAGGTAATAATAACTTTTTCAGTGACAGCTCAGTCTGTTGACTTTGAAGTGCTGCAAAAGAAAGTCAGTGCTTTTATATTATAATTAAAAGAAGGCTTAATAGTTCTGAGATTAATTTGTTCAATTGCTGCGGGAATCAGTCATCTTTCTGTCCATCACTACTTTCTGTACCGCTTGACGTACTCATTTATGTCACTAAAATAGTATCAACCTTCTTGGTCATTTTCAAAAATATTGACATTTCCTCCAGCCATTTGCATTGTGTTATAGAGTATACCTGTTGTTGATGTGCAGTGAAGGATTTGTTGAGAACAAACTTTGTTGGATGAGGTCGTGCTTCTCCAGACTCAATACATGCTGACGGCCACTTACTACTACGTCCAGATGTGCTCCATAAGGAATAATGGTGACTATTGATCAAGTTCTCAGTAGAGACTTGCGTGTACATCATAAATCTCCATAGCTTCTCCTGCATCCTCAGGGTTCCCCCCCCTCCACCCCGTCTTTCTCAGGTCTTCCTTCCTCACGCTAAGCAGCTTCTCCAGGTTCATAAATGCAGTGCAGGCATATTATAATTGCTGCCCCTCCTTCACAATGAGGATTACCTCCAGGAACCTGCCTTTCCAAAAGACGGGCAGATTACCAGCTCACCTAATGCCACATGAGGTGCACGCTGATACCACGGACGCACGGAGTTTGGCAGCTCCACAATAACGGCTCGGTTTTCTGCTTGGAAATGTGTGCTGCAGCTTTTCCATACGGACGCGTAGACGACGCCGAAACGGGCGGTTTTCGGTCGTCTGCAGGATCGGAATATCTCCCCTCAGGAATCTCGGGATTAGCCTCAGCTGCAGCGTTTGTGCCCACAGTGGACTGGGATCCCTTCAGCGCGTCGGCCGCATCGGCCTATCATTAGCTGACGGTAGCAGCCGTCTGCATTTCTCCCGTCAGCGATCGGCGGCCAAATCCACAGCAGTTCGTGGATTCTCCTCACAATTAACGGACGGGTTGTTAGGCATGGCTTGCTGGGCCACCAGTCACAAGTGGCAGTACGCCCATACTGGCTCCGCCCTCATCCAGCTGACAGGTACAGGGGCGGGGGGACGCGTGGGTGGATACGCTGTTAGGCCATCGCGCCCCTCCTTAGTCTCCTACGGTTACGCTTTATCTCAAGAAACTCTTTTGGATTCTTCACATTTCTCTTGATTTTACTTGAAATACATCAAAAAAGAGTGGAGAAGGGAGAACAAGCAGAATGTGAAAAAGTAAAGAAAACGAAAGCTGCAAGCAGCATAGGACTTGGTGCACGTTGAGGTTTGGTGTACGCCAGAGTGCAATGGGATGACGATAGTACACCAGAGTGTCACAAATGTAAAATTCCTGTCGCCACACGGTTGCACTGCAACTGTGAATATACATTAGGGCAGGACTGTGATGACGTATGTAAAGTTTCAGGCAGATTGCAGCAGGGAGAGCAGAGTTACACATCACTTCCTGTTTCATGGCGAACCATCAGATATTCTTTCGGGCGCCATGACCACGCCCTTTGAGATTCTGGCCACATTTTTATATACGGGACAAATTCCATTCGGTGGCTATTACTATCAGATTTCCTGGACATAGGTGAAGCGTGTCAAAGCATGTTGCTCATAATAGATGTGAGAACAATGTAGGGGCGCTGTGGCGCCATTTTTCCAGACGCGTGTGCAATGACCAGAAAATGTGAAACGATTCAGCACTTCTGACGTGTGTGTGCAAACTTTCACGACGGTTCGAGCACGTTTCGTCTGTCAAAAATGCAGCAGCGTGTACCATAGGGGAAAGTAAAATCATTATTATATTACTTCCTCGCATTCCAGTAGGAAGTAGCAGAGCTCGGGCTCGGGCCCCGAAAAAGAAAGGGATTATTTGGCATCGACTGATCTATCATTAGTCTTTCCCTCCGCTCCCGTGCCATGGTGTCCACCTCCGCCTCCCCCTCCACCTTCCCTGTCCTCAGTTTTTGTTCCCCTTGCCTTCACTCACTTTCCGCCGTTTGCCTGATTCCCTCATCATTTTCTCACACTCTGTATTTTCTCTGGCTGCTCATGACATAATGATTAGCTGCTGGCTCCAAAATGTTCCGAGTTCTTCTCTCTCTCTCTCTCTCACTCTCTCTTTCGCCCTTAAACTCATGGTTTTTACCCAGAAACCCTACTTTTTTAGCCCATGAGCTTCTGTGTGTGTGTGTGTGTGTGTGTGTGTGTGACCTGGCCACTCTATATTTAGCTGCCGTGCCACTTTCTCCAGTCCCTGAACAGTGCGGAGTACTGGAAAGTGATGGGTCTTGTCTTTAAACTTACCTTTGGTGTTTAGAAGGGGAAGAAAATCTGCTCTCAAACACTTACAGTGAAGGTCATTTCTTCATGAGCAGGAGTCGAGGTAATATGCAGAGAGGCTTGCGTCAACATTCAATCATACAGACTGAAATATATGACGACAACGGAGCTGGAGTGGCACCAGCAATCCAAAGCACACTTTACAAGATCCTGCGACTTCTGTGCTCTCATCTTGAGCTTGTCGAGAGGTGCTTCAGATATATCGGAAGTCATTTATTGAAGTGGACCCAACAGAAACACTTAATCTTATGTTTGACGCTGTTTTACAGGACAATGAACAAGATGACGGTAAATGATCATTTAGCTTGCACAGGGGTGAAAAAAAAAAATCTCTAAATGTGCTTTTCATTTCAAGAGGTTCTTCAGCGGTTACCGGTCAGACAGTAGCTTTGTCCAGGGTCTGCAGCATTGTCTCTTCCCACAGAAAATACGTGCAAGAAGAAAAAGCTCTAAAAAATGTGATTTGATGAGTCATACGGCACTACAAAGAAGAAGAAAAAACCTGAATGACCGCAGATGTAACATGATGTCCCATCTTGTACACATTCTGTTTTTAGAGGCCATTCGATGATCAATGTCGTCAATGATCTGGATGCTTTTTGGTAATAGAAGTACACGTGAGTCTGTCGCTGTGTAAACATGATGAATGGACGGTGTTGAGAAGTGGGGCGCGTTAACAGCCGACGTGTGACTGAGCAGATCTTTATCCAGTGGCCGTTATTTTTTTTCCACTGGTACAGTAGCGAATTCACGCGGCGACAAAGCTCCCACTGTGAGCTCCCAGTCCACACGCCGGTGCTCGCAAACATGCAACGGTTTTCATGCTTGTCATCTTGTCAACATTAGCTTTTTCATTGACCTTTGATTATCCTCCCGCTCAGTGGCAGCCGGCCAATCAGGCGGCAAGTCGGCGGGCAACATCAAGGATGGTCGTCTCCTTTAGAAGACGAGTCTCTCCACGGTGATCGCATGCGGACCCGTCATATGCTGCGGTTCACCTCCACGTACACGCGCCAACAGCTTCACGTGGCAACGATATCGCTGATGTAATTAAGCGGCACCGATACGGCTCGTACTGGAATCAATGTATGAGGCAGTGTTTTGATGGCAGTGTGCCAAAAAAAGAAAAAGGGGGGGGGGGGGATTTTGCAGGTTTTAATATGCAGTTGGTGAACTCTGTGTGTAACGCTGAAGTCTGCGCTGATTCAGTTCAGAGGTTCAGGCAGTCAAAGTTCACAGATCCACGTTGAATCCGCTTTACTTGATGCATCAAAACAGACGGGTGCTCCTAAAAAAACACCAAAAAAAAGACGTCGTCAGAAAAATTCAGCTAACGTGTTCACATAAACATTTATATATCCAACCATTATTGTGATTTAGATCAATAAATGGATTAATTACAGACTGCTTTAAACACTTGGGTGTTTCTTCGCAGGCCTGCAAAATATACTGCAAATTTTCCCATTACTGTGACATCTACCTGCACAATGTACCCAAACACTGCGATAAATTATGTTCAATGCAATCAATTGGCAATCATTATTTCATACCTGGAGGCCGTTGGGCAGATGATAGAAGCGCAGCAATTAAGAACAAGAGAAAACACTGTTATGAGGACGAACTCTTGACAGGCGTTAACATAATCCAGTAGATATATTTATTTGTTGCAGTACTCAAACTGGATAGTGCAGAAACAGCCGCTCCATCCATATAATGTGGCTGGCGGTTACAAAACCAGCTCTCGTCGAATAGATTTTGAGATTTCTTTAAAACAGAAATCTCTTTGGTCGCTTGTACAAAAAGGAGCAAAAGCACAGCGCCGTCTCACAACGCGGCCGCAGCTGCTCTCTGCTGATTGAAAACAAAATGAAAAGGAAAGCTGGCGCTCGGAGAACCACGCTCTGCAGACGTGGCTTTTAATTCATGCAACGCCGCGCGCAAACAGGAGCCGAGGAAAACGTCTTAAAAACTGAGAACGGTTACTTGCTCCTTCTCGACGTTTCGATTGTAAATTGGAGAAGTAAATGCACCCGTCTCTGAGTTATTATGATACGAGGCCACGGAAGAGTGCATAATATTAGGCTGTAAAAAAAAACAAAAACATGATGCAAACTTGCACAAAAGCAAGGTAGAATTTCTACTTTCACATTTCATTTTCAAATATTTTTTCAAAAATCACTGGCTTAACCAAGGTAGCAGTCATTAGCTGCATCACAGTCTCGCTCTCTCTCCCTCTCTCTCTCTCTCTCTCTCTCTCTCCCCCCCCTCTCTCTCCCCCCCTCTCTCTCAGAAAAAGGTATGATCTATCCCAGAAAGAGGCCAAGCCTGGGCTCCGCATTCACAACAGCCGCCTTTTGTTTATCATACACAGAACTACAAACCCACTCACAACGGGAGCGTGGTGGGAAATGTAGTTAATGGCGCTAATTTGTGTGCGGCACCCCTCGGGGGGGGCTGCAGACAAACGAGGGGAGGGGAAGAGGAGTAAAAATAGAGACGAGTCCCGATTCCCATCCGTCTCCTCTGGTGGAGGGAAAGAATTACCATCTCATTAGCATAGCGCCGTAAATACAGCGCCATGCTGAGAGCGGAGACGGGAATACAACTCGGCGCCCCAGAGCCGGATGCGTTCGTGCTTGTCGAACAACAATAGTAAAAGGACGACAGGGAGGTTTTCTTCCTTCCTCCTCCTTACAGTGCGCCGTTATGTAACGCGCGGAGACAAATTGCAAAGTGCTGCACAGTCGAAACACTCCCAAGGCCCTCGGAGTAGAGCTCACCGCTGTGACGCGTTGCGAACGATCAGATGGAAAGTCGTGGGGCCGTTTGTCAGATGTCCACGTGGAGCACGGAGAGACGGGGGAAGTTCGTCGGACGCGGGGACGTCAGAGCGAGAGACAAAGGGGCACGTGGGTAACAGGAGGTGTCTGGGTCATCAGTCACACACGCCAGACCTCTGCGGCGCCTGAAGGACGAAACCTGGACACAGTGTGTCCTCCACTCAACAGCGAGTGTGTTTGAATTCTGGTTTTGAAGTTTTGGCATTAGCCTCATTCTGCTGGTGAGTCTGTCGACCAGAGAGTCACTTCTGTTGACCCGCCAACTGTTTTTAACCAATTGTACTCTGAATGGAATCGGATCAATTCGAGTGAGACTAAGACTGAGTAGATGAACATGACCAACACGGGGAAAGTGGCTGAGAATGCTGGATTTGGTGGAAGTGGACGATTTAAGTGGTGTCCATTGAGCATCTTCCTGTTGTTTCTCCTCATTCTCTCCAGATAAAGCAACATTTACACCAGCCTGTTGAGGAGTGCTAAAGATTTGAGTATTTTATTCATAGTAAAGTATATTTAGGCATCCAGTGGTGATAAAAAAAAAAAAGAATATTAGTTTTCACTGGGCGACTGAAGCTTCAGCCACTATTGCGTGATTCACCAGCGAATACGATCAAGTACCACTTATTTATAGGAAAATGTCGCAGTTCAGCAGTTGAAGGGAAGGCAAACAGAGTGGAAGTGAGTAAAGTAACTATATTTATAGTCACGTTACGCAGCTGACAGATTGTTGGCCTTCACCAATAGTGCCATTTAAAAAAAATAAAAATAAAAAAATACTGCGAGTGCAGTTTTTCACTGAGAGTGGAAGGGAATTTATTTTGCTGGGACGTCAGCAGCATAATACGTCCAGGGGTTTTTCAAACCAACGATATTAACTCTTGCCTCGCGGTTTATGAGTGCCGGTGTCGGCCTGTCGTTGGGTTCGGCGGCTCACTCTGGCGTCCACGGTTCCCAGAAGATCAATCCCAACGATTGTGGCCGTCCCCCGACCTCCTCTCCAAACACCACCGACACCACATCTGATTGCTATGGATTCCCAGCGGGTTTATCAATACTTTTTCCTCACGCCGTCAAGTTTCAACCACTGCGTTATGTTGATATGTCTTTCTTTGCAAGATCTTTTTTTTTTCAGACGCATCAGATGTTTTCACTGAATTGGAGGTTGCAACTTATGAATATGAGGAAAAACCAAGGAAGCACATTTAGCTTATAATCTCCCACTTCCCCAATGGAGGCTCCAATTTGGATTGTGTTTAGTTCCATTTTCTCCTCTGACTTGTGGGACATTTATTTACCACTTCCACTAATTTCCATTCATTCGTTGATTTTAAGAATCATTTGTCGAACGTGATTGCGGCTTTTTTTCTCCTCCATTCAGCTCTTACCTTGTCAGACGTGAAAGTTCCCTCGGTGGGAGTTCTTTTGTGTTCCGTGCTGCCTTGTTTCATTTTAAATCAATAAGAACGGAGGTGGCCTTTTGGATTTGAATGTTTCCTGCACCCTGTTTCCCCTCATGAGCGGTTCTACATTCTCCTCCTTCAACCCCCCCCCCCCCCGTGCTCAGGCTCAACTTGTCTCACCATTATTATTTGTTCTGCCTCTTTCTTCGGTATCAATGTATTCGTGTGGTTTAAGTTTGAATCGCACATCTCAAGCTCAAATTCCAGGAGTTTAAAAAAAACAACTGATCTCCACATTGCATGTGGACTAAATCTGCTGCAACCTTCAATATTCTGCTTTCAAGGAAGGCAAACAAAAAAAAATAAATCAAACAGTGACAGAAGGGTTAAACTTTTGAGAAAATCTTGGATTGAAAATCTCATCGCCTCATTCTTTGTGTGCAGGTTTCAGGAGAAATGAGGAGATGAGGGCGATGGAGGTGCTCCCCATCCTCAAAGAGAAAGTTGCCTTTCTGTCAGGTAAGATTATGTGTGTGTGTGTGGTTTTACAAAACCGCCTGGCCACCGCAGTGTGACCAGGGCGAGTGTCGCTTGCGGAAACGGGGAAGCGCAGAGTCCCGAGGGCGAAGCTGTGGAGGGGCCTCTCCTCCCGTCTCTCGCTCGCACACAGACGCACTGTGGACATAATAACAGGGTCAGACTGAGGCCCAGACACTTACCCCCTGACCTCTCTTCAAACACACACACACACACACACACACACACGCACACACACATAGACGACTCGCAATACACATCCTGTCACGACCGCGGAACAGAGCACTCGAGCTGCCCGGGCTTTTGCCTCCACCCCTCCCAGTAAAGCTCAGCCATGCACGCACCCAAATCCTGCCAGAGAAAACTCACAGGAGGCCGAAATGGAGATACAGACTGCCAAGAACATCCAGCAGGATTATTTGTACAACACAGAAAAAACATTATTCATCCAGCGTACGAGCAGTGTGTACATCGTGTGTATCTATACGTGCTGGAGAGACACTCACACAGCACCGATAGATCAGAATAACAATATATCTTAATTAGAGTGTTCTGCGACCCCCCCCCCCCCCCCCCCCCGTGTCTGTGGCGAAGGTCACAGGTAGAATCACAACAACTAGGGCGGTGACTCAGTCGAACGCACCGAAAATTCAAAACGGGAGAAACGGGGGCCAGCGTTACCATGGCGATGACTTGCTGTCAGCTCACACATCCCGTGGCGGTCGCTGGCGGAGTAATTGGCTTTGAAATGATGTGTGGGGGGGGAGTGATGTGAAAAATAGGGTAAATGAGCTAAGCCTATTATCTCAAATCTACCCCCCCCCCCTAAAAAAAAAAAAGAGAGCGTGTTCGTCTGGTGCCACGTGAGCATTTGATTTCTCTCCCTCCGAGCAGCCGGGTCGAACCTGGAGGCGCGTAACAACCCGGCTGAACTCACTAATTTGCGGGCTGAGCACAGTCGGGTCTGTGTTTACAAGTTCCCACGTGAGTGAAGCAGCGGCGGTCGCAGACGAGGAGCAAAATATTATTCTACTACCTGATATTCAAGCTTCGCCCTCATGACCGCGCTCTGTTAATGATACCCAACTACCAATTAAAAAAAAGGGACAGTGAGCATGGATTGAGGCTGGAAGGCTCCGGAGGGCAGCAGCACTGTAGAAATAGTGTTGTGTGGAAATCCTTGGAAAGACGCGTGGTACAGTTCCTACATAACGTGAAAACATGAAGCGTTTGGCAGCACTGGGTCCTCGATTTCAGTCATCAGATCGAAAACTTATTTCATGACTCTGAAAGGACGGATCGCCCCAGCTTTGGGGGAATCGTTTTCTCTAACCGAAAAACAGCGTTCAGCCCTTTGGAATAAAATATAACAATATGACAATATAGATTACACACTCAACAGGTCATGAGTCCATTAAAGGGCAAACACCATGAGACACATTGACACTCAGCCGTAAATTTGGATTCACCAATTAGCCTTAGACGCATTTTTGGACTGTGAGATCTGTTGAGGCGAGTGTTAACCGCTTGGCTCACGTCCTTCACTGACGGGAGTAGAAAGGCTGCGATGATCGCCGCATTTCCACTCTCCAACCTCTACGCTTCGACTCTGTGCCTCTCCACGGCTTGTATGCCGTCATTGATGTACGACTGTGCTCGTCTTCTTATCGCCTCCACTGGATCGGAGTGTACTTTATTTAATCAGTGATATTTGATTGGAATATAAGTCATGTATTTTCATGTACAGTAGCTTTAATCACGGTGGGAGGGGCCTATATATTATCAATCAGTTGGGGGGGTTCATAGACCAGACTTGCACTGTATATATTGTTTGATAATTGAATATTACATCAGTATCTTTTTGCCGCATGATTCTCCCAATACTCCTTTTTAACATCCATCCATTTTTGTTTCTGCTGTACGGGATAATTCTTGAAAATAAACATGTCCAGTCACTGATTTTAAGCTGAGCTCTTGCAGTGTCTTTTTAACAAAAAACCAACCTAATCTAATATTGTCGGCGTTCCCATGCTTATATTGTATAATTAGCAAGAGTAAAGCGGTTTTCAGAGTAAATAGTAGTTTTACTATGGGGTTATATTTGTGCCAAAATTCTGAGCGAGCGATGGGAAAATTTGAGCGCAAAAAAATTAATTGTGCAAGCACACTAATAACATTTTGAGGAAATATTTAAATTGCGCAAAGACAAACTTGAGATTGCGCGCTCAAAAATCATTTCTGCGCTCAGATTCTTCCTCTGCGTGCTCAACCTCTCTCTCTCTCTCGCGCTCAACCTCTCTCTCTCTCTCGCGCTCAACCTCTCTCTCTCTCGCTCGCTCAAATATCTCCATGTCCGCGCTCAAGTTCTGCTGTGCGCTCGCTCAAAATGTGCAAAGCCCAAATGTGACAGACACGGTTGTCCACCAATCACAGAAATTTGGGGCGGGTGTTGAACTGTGATTGGTTACTTCGGTTTCTGGAAGTGACTCATAACCAACAAAGAAGAAAAAGAAGAAGAAGAGGGAAAAACAAACTGCGGGGGAAAACATGTTGTAATCCAGGATCATTATCTTTAGTTTTCCTTATTTCTGTTTTCCTTCGCAGTTTGTTTTTTCCTCTTCTTCTTCGTCGGTTATGAGGCACTTCCAGAAACCGAAGTAACCAATCAGAATTCAACGCCCGCCCCAAATTTCTGTGATTGGTGGACAACCGTGTCTGTCACATTTGGGCTTTGCACATTTTGAGCGAGCGCACAGCAGAACTTGAGCGCGGACATGGAGATATTTGAGCGAGCGAGAGAGAGAGAGGTTGAGCGCGAGAGAGAGAGAGGTTGAGTGCGAGAGAGAGAGAGAGGTTGAGCACGCAGAGGAAGAATCTGAGCGCAGAAATGATTTTTGAGCGCGCAATCTCAAGTTTGTCTTTGCGCAATTTAAATATTTCCTCAAAATGTTATTAGTGTGCTTGCACAATAAATTTTTTGGCGCTCAAATTTTCCCATCGCTCGCTCAGAATTTTGGCACAAATATAACCCCATAGTTTTACTATATTGAATTTGTAAATGTGTTACTAAAAAGAATTCGGTGGATTCAGCCTTTAAAAGTTGTCTGTACAAAAAAGTTGTATGTTTTGATCCGTATACGCAACCGAAGAAGTGTTTTTATTTGTTCCCCCAGGTGGCAGAGACAGACGCGGAGGTCCAGTTCTAACGTTTCCATCACGCAGCAACCACGACAGAATACGAACGGACGACCTGAGGAGACTGATCGCGTACCTCGCCGGCATCCCGAGGTACACACTCTGTGCCGTCTCGTGTCGAAGAGGGGAAGCCCCTCTAAACACACACACACACACCCAGAGCAAGTGCACGGAGCCCCACGAGCGAGCACGTGAGGCAGCCGACACAAGCATGTGAGAGGAGAGACGGGAAACGCAGAGTGTAATAATTGAAAAACGAGCTGCAGGGAGCCGGCGAGAGACTGAGCTGAGGCTACAGAGGAGAGAGAGAGAGAGCGAGAGAGGAGGGGGGGTGGATTAAAACTGACATGCAGCCGAGAGCGCATGTGCAAGGAGGTGTGTGTGTGTGTGCGCGCGCGAGTGAGAGAGCGAGCGAGCAAGTGTGTGTGAAAGCAAAACAAAGTGTCGCAGTAGCCGAAGCGGTGCGGCGGCGGTGGCAGTTACTGCGAGCGAGCGGCTCCTCACCTCCCAGGTAAAGCGTCGCTCTGCGGGCTTCTCATTCCTGTTCATCCCGTCAACCCTCTCCATCTGCTCTGTGTGTGTGTGTGTGTGTGTGTGTGAGTGAGTGTGCGTGTGTGTGTTTGAAAATCAGACCCCGAATGTTCTCCTTCTGCTGTCATTCGGCGGATCGCCGCCACACTGCCACCATGTCAATGTGTTGCACGTGTTGCGATCTTTCTTTTCTATTTTTGGGAACCTCTGCACACCGCAGGGAAGCCAAAAAAAAAAAAAAAAAGATGATGTGATGGAGATTTTACGAGATGTAAGAATAGAAGGAGGTCTGAAAAGAACTGTGCTGAGCTGAACGAGCGTGACGGATGGGGGGGGGGGGGGTTGTGTAGAGTCGTGCGGGATTTGAAGTCCGGATGAAATAAGTTGGATATGGTGAGGACAGGATGTATGTTGAGGAGTGAGAGATGGAGCAGCCACAGTTTGCTCCCTGAGTCCTGAGTACAGATTGTTTCTTTGATGCGTATCTGCAGCGCGTTTTGCTCCCAGCACTGTACATGGAGTTCTTGTCAGATGATGATATTAATGCCAGCAGGAGCGCAGCACCACAGGGGAAAACGGCTGCTCCGGCACAAATATGCTGATTTGTATTTTTTTTTTTTTATATATATATATTTATGCACACATTTGTGACTCATTCCCTCGCAGGTGTATTTTGTGTGTGTGTGTGTGTGTGTGTGGGTGTGGATGTAAGTGTGTGTTGGAGTGCGTGGGTGGGTGTGTTGGATGAGTGGTTGCTGCGTAGGCTGCTCACAGTATAGAAAATGCGTCATCTCACTGTTTGTTTTGATTCTCCTTTTTTTTCCCTCTCTCTCTCTCTCTCCCTCCCCTTTTTCCATCTTCTCTTCTGTCTGTCCTCTCCATCATCCCTCACTCATCCTTTCCCACGCCTGTCATCTGTCTCTCTCTGGATTATACTCTCTCCAATCGCTCTTGGATCCCCCCCCTCCCTCCCTCCCTCCCTCCCTCCCTCCCCCCTCCCTCCAATCTTCTCTCTTTAATTCCTCCCACTCTCGCCGATCGCCACCATCCTCCCGTCCGTACCCAGCGAGGAGGTGTGTAAACATGGCTTCACGGTCATTGTTGATATGCGCGGCTCCAAGTGGGACAGCATCAAGCCTCTGCTGAAGATCCTGCAGGAGTCCTTCCCTTCCTGCATCCACGTCGCCCTCATCATCAAACCCGACAATTTCTGGCAGAAGCAGAGGACCAACTTTGGCAGCTCCAAGTTTGAATTCGAGGTAGGATTTGTGCTTGTTTGGGTTGGGTGTGAACTTTTGGATCATTCCTCCACGGGGTGTTGCACAGATAACAGTATATAGTTAAGGAAATATATCACACTTGCATATAAAGGCTGCACACTCAAAGATGGATCTGGCTCTCATATGCTTTTTTTTTTTCTTTTATATGGATTTCAGTCTCCACTTATAAGCGTCCGCATGTTTGTAAAAGTGGGAAAAAAATATGAAGTCCACCATTTTCTGTCAGCTGAGCTGTGATAACAGCCGCTGTGCCCCCCCCCCCCAGCTTCAACTCTTCCTCCGCGTTCCCGAGCTGCTCATTGTCAGCACATTTCATCATCTCTCTCTCTTTCTCTCTCTCTCTATCCCCCCCCCCCCCCCCCCCCCCGGCTGCGTACATCACCAACCAGCTGTCTCTATCATTTCATCACATTCAAGCCCAAAACTGGCACATAGCAGATCCCGAGCGTCGTGATGCTGTCAGTATTTCTTTATTTTTTTTATTTTTTATTTTTTTACATCTCACAGCTAATTAGTGGAGTGCACTCAGAGCAGGTGTATTTCTTCCCCGAATGAGCATCGGCGTGCTCTTTCAGCTCCTGATTCATAGCCCGCTAACTAAACGCTCTCTAATGAAGCCTGGATGAGCAGCCCCCTCCGCCCTCAGTCCTACTTACTGTGGTAACGATCAACATTAGCTCCATCCTGTGGAAACTCTGTTGCTCTAACATGTAACGTGGGAGCGGCTCCAGATAAACTGGCACACGCTCTGGCCCCCACGGAAAGTGGCCTGGCCGTGCGAGCGTGGAAATCGCTCCAGATCGTTCCCTCGTACGCACACGGGTCCGCTGTGGCCTACCGATAAGATATCGATCGCTTGATAGGAAGAATGGCTACGGGGCAGGCTTCAATTATTCCCAAGCTGCCCTGCCGTGCCGCATCGGGGCATTGATTGGGCCACATTACGTGTGCATTGGTATGTGCACATGTTGTCATGTGACCCGGCCGGTTTTTTGTCCCGCGTTGCATTTGCATTTAGATCTGATGTTGCTAAAACTGCAGCGAATCCGTTGATTCTCTGACCGGGAAACGGAGCATTTCTCCGGCAGCCGCATGAGGATTCTCCATCTTCAGGTGACTGCTGCCACCATATTTGATTGTAGATACAGCGTGCGGTTCAGTGGGGGAGAAACGTGCTCCCAGCGTCGCCATCCATACAAATCAATTGGCTAACAACAATGGCAAATACAGCTGTATCAGTATTTTCCGCTGGCAAGAGCCACTCTCCTTTATCTTCTCCTTTTAAAGCCAAGGACACCAGTGCGTCTCTGCTTTGTGAGGCCTACACAAAGCCGATCCAGCTTCGTTCTGTCTCCATCCGTCTTTGGCCATGTGTGTGGGGGTGTTGTGCGGAGGTGGGTTAGCAGAAACACGGAGGCACTGAAACCGAACGGGGAGATATTTCCTTGGTGTTTCTCTGAAATTGATATTGTAATATGCAACTGTTGTTTTGTGGAGAAGATCAGAGTTTTTCTTTTACCCGACTCTGAAGTGGAGCACGACAGCCGGTTGATCACGGAGGACCGGTGCCCGGTGGGGAAGCGTTTAATTGTTAAGAGTAGAAGGGGGCAGAGACGTGTGGAGCTGCTATAAGTCTTCTGGCATAATGAAGCTGTAAAGGTTCCTATCCTAGAAGGAAGGGGATCAAATGCGCTTAAGTCGTTGATTACAAGGCTTCTGATGTAACTTTAAAAAAAAAAAAAAGCATTGCAACAATTTAGAAGTGAGGGATTGCCTGCGTCTTTACGAAGTATCCCGACATTTCCACAGCAGTTGGAGGCGGCAGAGGAGAGATTAGAAGCATTTAACCGCTCACTCAAGTGAGCTGCATTAGTTCTAAGTCCAGCGGAAGCTCCGTCAAACTCCTGCCCTTTACTTTCTCTCCTCCTGCAGACCACCATGGTGTCGCTAGAAGGCCTGACAAAAGTGGTGGACCCCTCACAGCTCACGGCAGACTTCGACGGCAGTCTGGATTACAACCACGAAGAATGGATAGAGGTGAGACCGGCCCACCAACCCCCCCCCCCCCCTCCATTCTGAGCCATCTGCTCAATTTCTAATCTGCCGCAGGAGATTTCCCCTCGGAAGGCGAGCAGCAGGGAGGATTTTTTTTTTTTGTTTTCGTTTGAATGATACGTAATGGTTTTTGCACTCAAAACCCCCTTCTGACCGTTCAGGTGCGCGTCGCGTTCGAAGAGTTTTCCGGCCACGCCACCCAGATGCTGGCGCGACTGGAGGAGATGCAAGAAACCGTGTCAAGGAAGGATTTCCCACAGGACCTGGAAGGAGCCAGGCGGATGATAGAAGAACATGCCACTCTGAAGAAGAAAGTCATAAAAGCGCCGATTGAGGAGCTTGACACGGAAGGACAGAGGTACGGGGGGGGGGAGAAAAAGAAAAAAAGCAGCTTTGCCATTAAACAGAAGCTTTGACAAGGATAAAACTGAAAGTGTAGGATTATATTTGTCTCTTCCACTTTGCCTTTTTATGTTCGTGTTGCAGAAGCTGAATTTGGAAGAGCAAATGTGTGTGAGGGAAGTGTGTGTGTGTGTGTGTCTGCCAACGTAAAGATGTGCAGATCATGCGTTTATTTATATTTTGAAAATCTTCTGCGTTTGTGAATATTGCAGTGCCGAGTGTCTGTATTAGATTTAGCAACTTTAAGTTAGTCTGTCTTCAGCTCTGTGGGCATGAAGGTCAGTCTCTGTGTCCCGCGGCTTGTGTCAAATCACGAGCACTTGATGCAGGAATAAAAACTTAGAGACGTTCTCAAAGAGCCACAAATGGAAGAAAGATGTTTTTTTAAGAGGACAAGCAGATCTTTTTTGTGTGGGGGGGGGCTGAATTGTCGAGAAATGTTCAATGAGTGGCTCCTCCTGCCCATATTTACGGTACTTTAAGCTCTGTGACTGGACGATCATACTGCAATGGTCTGTTTACCGGTAGTTTAGGAAAATCCTGTTAATCTTGAATAGTGTGGGCGTTCTGATTATGAGAGGCATGCGCCAGATTCTGTCAAAGTTGACAAGACAGGATTTAAAGAGGTGAGATTGAACTTTTGAACTTGTGAAAAGGCTATTATAAGATACCTGAGGATTTATTTGAACTGTAAATCATAAAAAAGTTTAAAAAAAAAAAGAAAACAAACACAACAGGCGAACTCAAATTTTGTCATTTGTATGCTTGTTTTGTTAATGCAATATTGTGTTTATGCTTCGCTCTGTGTCGTGTGACAGCCGTAACCTTGATGCATTGGTTGTTTCCAGGTTGCTCCAGCGCATTCAAAGCAGCGAGTCCTTCTCCAATCGTAACGGCGGTGGTGGCGGAGGTAGCGGCGGCGGCGGCGGCGGAGGATGCAACGCCGACACCCAGGGCCTGGTGCCCCGGATCACCCAGCTGCTGGACAAGCTGCACTCCACGCGGCAGCACCTCCACCAGGCCTGGCACGTCCGCAAGCTGCAGCTGGACCAGTGCTTCCAGCTCCGCCTCTTCGAACAGGACGCCGAGAAGGTCGGTGGGCCGCCGGGAACAGAGAAGCCATATAGCGGCTGTCGATAATCCCAGCATGGGGAATCACTGTAGGGCAGACAAATGCCAATATAAACAAACCAAAACAAAAACTTAATTACGCCCACAGAGAGGAATTGATTGAAGTGGATTGTGGAGCCGTCATGAACCGATGTTGCTTTTCTGCTTTCATCCTGAAATACTACATCTAACTTTATGTCGCCAATAAAACTGGGAGCAGGAGTGAAAACTAAACGCCGTTGCACTCGAGATACGATTCAAGCACGAGAGACGGGGAAGGTACGCGGCCACCTCCTCTGGCTGCCATGCAGGAAGCGCAGATGTTGACAGCTGCAGCACAAAATAGAATGAGGCATTGGTGGGGGGGGGAGATTGAGAGATCCATGTTTGAGTGAGTGGAATGAAATAGCAGGTTGCAGCAACAGAGCGCGAGCTGCAGTCTTGGATACACTGCAGTAGTAGGAGCTTGTTGCTAGGACACCATAGGCCACGAGTTGTTCTCTAGGAGAGCCTGAGAGGATACTCTTAATAGAGGCGGTCCGTTTCTCTGTGTTCTGGCCTGGAAAGATGACAACTGTGTGAACACTGCAGCAGCACACACACACACACACACACACACACACAAAAACTCGCCCGCAAGGCTCAGTCCCAGCTGTTTGTCTTTGTACCTGCGCCTGCAGCAATCTGCACGAGTTACAGATGATCCGAGTGTGCATGTGTTCATTTGCTAACTTTTTTTTTTTCCCCCTTTTCTCTCTCTGTCTCTCTCTCACACACACACACACTTTCTCTGTCTCTGTGTGTTTGTGTGTCTGCTCTGGCATCGGCAGATGTTTGACTGGATCATGCACAACAAGGGCTTGTTCCTGGCAGGCTACACGGAGATCGGCAACAACCACCCCCACGCCGTCGAGCTGCAAACCCAGCACAACCACTTTGCGATGAACTGCATGGTAAGGCACAGCGATTCGCAGCGGGAGGGATGAGCTTTCCGCCCACTTGGACTCCAGTCCGTGCACCCGCGCTGTATAATAACACCGTTATTGCGCTGAGCCACAACCTCCAGTGTTTTGTTGTGCGCTCCCGTGCACTCGCGCGTCTTCCGCGCGTTTGCAGCAGCAACACAACCAGGTATTAAGTAATCCTATTCTCTTATCCACAGTCGGCCTTGCATAAGCATTATGAAACGGTTGAGACGAGGAACCGGTGTAGCCACAGGGGTTGGATGAGAAAGAGTAGCAGCGGCCCGATTATCCCTCGCCGCACTCTCCACCCATCCACATTGTGTCCAGATTGTTCTTTTTGAGTGGGTTCTCGCACACGTTGCTCACGACTGTCACTCTGACACCCCCCCCCTCTGTCCGGCCGTCCAGAATGTGTACGTGAACATCAACCGGATCATGTCTGTGGGGAACCGGCTGCTGGAGTCCGGTCACTATGCCTCGCAGCAGATCAAGCAGATCTCAGGCCAGCTGGAGCAGGAGTGGAAGGCGTTCGCCGCCGCGCTGGACGAGCGGAGCACGCTGCTGGAGATGTCGGCCAGCTTCCACCAGAAATGTGACCAGGTAGGGCGCGGATAGCTGTCGGTGCCGAAAGCATTATTCTAACGTGAAACCTGCACATTCTTTATCTCGCTTAACATTTTAAGACCGCTTTGAAACTGTTTGGTTAACTTGACGGTTATGAAAAGCAGAACCTGTGGAGAGCGGGGCATGTCGATACAGGATTCATTCAGGTTTTTTGTTTTTAAGTCCCAAGTATGACTCATCAAGTCACATTTGAGAGGTTTGTTTTCTTTCTTTTCCCAGTTGTCAGCTTATCATCCGATCATTGCTGGATGTAGATTGTCTCCTAATTCCAGCAGAAATACATCTGCAGCTTTTTTTTGGGTGATTCCTCTGCACCGAGTCAGAGATCCAGCCACTGCCGAAGTGTCAATCACATATTGTGTCACCTTTGCTTCAGTTTAATCCTCAATAATATACTATATACAGAATCAGAAGACATTTAGGGGCTGTTTGTGTTAACTTTTTAAGTGAAACATTCAGTTTGTCATCATATTATACTGATTATGTGGTTTCTTCATGGATATTTGGTAATAAGTATCAGGTTTTCTACCATTAATTAGATTAATATATGATAGAAAGGACTTTTGTGAATCTACTGAAGAAATGTATGTATTCTCTATTCTCAACTCTGGAAAACGTGAAAACTCGTCCCTTAAAATGCTCCACTAATCTCTAAAGTCAGTTTTAATGGGAGCGGAATAGAGGAAAACTTCCCTTGGTGTGTTTTTTTCCAGCCAGTTGACATGTTGACCTGGTCTCCACTCGTGTTTGAACAAGAACAGAGAAACTTACACTCCCCAGGTTGTAAAATACCCATTTGGCTTCATTAAATCTATAAAGCCCAACATATGCATTCCATTTCCATATATTTACATAAACCTATGCAGGGCGTGACTAAAGTATTTGTTATGCGCTGGTATTTCGATCTGCGCTCATTAGTCGAACCACTGTGGACCGATTCCCGGCCCAGAATCCCAACACGGGGAACATGGGTGGTGCGACTTTTCCGACCTGGAATATCGCTGTCACCGAGCCGGCCTTTTCATGTTTTGCTGAGCTGAAATAGAAGCAACTGTGTCCCAAAAGGATTCGCCCCAGCCTTTATCCCCTCCCACACACACAGACACACAGAGCTTTTGTTTTAAGTCTTTGTTCTGCTCATGTATGTTCTTCTCATTGTCACGGAAGAAAAAATCTCTGCAAGGTTTTTAATTAGATAGAGATCAGCTGAACTTGCTGATACGGCTTTCAGAGGTTCAGTCTGACCGCTTTTGTTTTTGCATCCCTCCCACATGAAGGGGGCCTCGGCACGTTGCAGGAAGTCGCCGCCTGCCAGCGCACAGCAGCGATCAGCCCGTAGATAACGCATCTGAAAAAAAGTCTCAGGAGTTCCATAAACAAAAGGAAAATAATCCCCCCAGGCGATTTTTTGCTTCTTCTGTGCACAAAGTATGAATCCTCATGTGTCACGTCATGTCCAGTGTGAACTGCTTCATGCGATATGCTCTCCATCCCCCCCCCCCCCTTGCAGTACATGAGTAACGTGGACTCGTGGTGTAAGGCGTGCGGCGAGGTGGATCTGCCCTCCGAGCTGCAGGACCTTGAAGACGGCATCCACCATCATCAAGGCCTGTATGAACACATCACTGCTGCATACTCCGAGGTACACACACACACACATACACACACACACACACACACACACACACACACACTGGTGCCTTTATGATGGGTTCGACAGCAATTTCTAAAAATTGACTCGTGAACGAGACCTGAGGTGTTATGTAATGAAATGTTTAATTCGCAGCATTGTTATGGTTATGTAAGGTATGAGTACACTTCTTAGAAGCTCTTTCTGATCTACCTCATTAGTCCATGATTCACATTGCCTTTCATTTTTAAATCCTCAGTTCTGATTTAGCCACGCTGTGAGACGGTAAAAGGTATAAAGATGCGCTCAACGCCTTGAATGCAGAAATGATGGAATCAGCTTTTCTCTGGATCGATTCTGCTCTCGGTGGACGTGTGATTGCGCAAAGATCTCCCTGTGTCACATGTCAATTTCAGAAAATCAGGAGAAATAACTATTGCAGCTGAAGAAACGCTGTCAAGCAGGGTTTTTTTGGTTTTTTTAGTTTAAACCCGCCAAAATAACTTTTTATCGGTAGTATAAAAGTCAAAGAAATTCGACAAACGTCTAAATTACAACCCCAATTGTTTACCATTGTGTTACATCACTTAGTCTAATTACAGTCTGGGTTCATTGTTGATGAGGATTGAAGCTGCTCAACAGTTGTTTTTTTGTTTGTTTGTTTTTTGCTGGAGTTTCATCTATATAATAAGCGAGCTGTTTTCTAATAGTGAAAGATGTGTTGAGTTCAGCACCTGGACTCTTTACACACTGAAGCCTCACTGTCTTGCTGGAATAATCAATTTGCAATAGGAGCAGATGTTGTTATTTGATATTTTCCAGCATTGTGACAGCCTTTCCAGATGTGCGAGCCCCTCACACCGACAGACACGAATGCAGCCTAACACCACCGCAGATGCTCTTATTTTATATTCTGGCCTCATAGTTTTCTCAGAGAATTTCAAATTCAATTAATCTAATGACCGTTTTCTGTGTTTCCTCAGTCGTGTTTTTTTTTTTTACGGGGTTTTAACTTTGTTGGAAATGAGGTTTCATATTGATTGATTATTGAAAGCTTTTTGTGTATTTCTATGTAGTTCAATTCTGTATTGCCAGATCACATCAACCCCTTGAGGCCCGGCCTCCCCAATCAAGGAGCGTTTGTGTTTAATTTTTACGAAGAGAGTATTCCAGATGTTTTCATAATTTTTCACTATGCCATTTCTAATAATCCACTATACAAGAATCTCACAACATACTGTCCATCTACTGCAGCTTGTATAATCACAGAAAATCAACTGAAAATATGTTAAAACGCGTTTGCTGCTCTGGAGTTTTACTAGTAGCCTCTCATTACATTTCTTTTTTTTGTTATTTCTCAGACAGACACTAGTTAGATTTTGAAAAGTGTGTGAACACAAGTTGCTGGCCGAGCCGTATTTAAATCCATATACATATTTTCTCCCATCAGGTGAGCCAAGATGGCAAAGCACTGTTGGACAAGCTGCAGCGACCCTTGACCCCGGGCGGCGCCGACTCCCTGACGGCGTCGGCGAACTACTCCAAGGCGGTGCACCACGTCCTGGACATCATCCACGAGGTGCTGCACCATCAGAGGCAGCTGGAGAACATTTGGCAGCACCGGAAAGTGCGGCTGCACCAGCGCCTGCAGCTCTGCGTTTTTCAACAGGACGTCCAACAGGTATACACACACACACACACACACACACACACACACACACACACACACACACACACACACACACACTTCTATAGAATTCACTGTGTGGCTCTTCAAGCTGGCAGGTTACAGGGACAAAGTTGATGGCCAGATTCTCTCCAGCTAGTAAAACGGTAATGTGAAAATTGCACGTTAGCCTTCTGGGTAGAAGGATTCAGCACTTAATAGAGGGTTTGATCTCAGCCACAGTCATGTTTATTTCATCGTCCTTGAGCAAGTTGCGAGTTCAGCCGGCAGGAATGTTGAGTAAATGCCTGAAATGTAAATTTTCTCTGCACAGAAGGAAAAGCAATAGCCCGAAAACGAGAACAGCGAGCGTGCTTTAATCAAATAGTCCAATATGATAATACAGTCACTTACAGTCCCCCCCCAAAAAAAGCACAAAAAAAACAAAACACGGGCATTCCTGAATGTGTCGACATGGCAACTGTTGCTATGGCAACTGAATTGGGTCATATGTCCGTGCAGATGCTGTTCATCTGTTAAAAGCCGAGACGGACACAGGGTGCAGGGAGGGGGAGTGTGTGAAGACGGGCTCAGGGGGTAGCGCCTCGCGCAGTGTTAACTAATCATTCCATGGTTGTTCTGGCTGCCGCACACACTTCTGATAACCGTCGGCACACGTTGCACACGAGGCCCACCTCAGAGCACCCCCTTGTGGTTGTCCGTCTCACCCGCTCGCTGTGCGTCGTCTTGACTCGTCGAGTGTTTTCCCCGCACAGGTGCTGGACTGGATCGAAAACCATGGCGAGGCCTTCCTCAGCAAACACACGGGCGTGGGAAAGTCGCTCCACCGAGCACGGGCCCTGCAGAAACGCCACGAGGACTTTGAGGAAGTGGCACAGGTAAGACACTTCCTGTCTGAAGGCGAAGGGGCTCAACATTGACGAGTGAACCTCGACGCTGCCTTTCACGATAGTTATTATTGTTCAGTCTCTCTTTTTGACATAACATTTTGACAATTCCTCGCAATAACTGCAAATATCAAGATGGCAAAGTGCAGAAAAGTCATTTCAAAGCAGAGCTTTTACCAGAAAATATTAACGTCGACCTTTTGACATCCGACCTCATTGAAGCTGTTTGTTTCTGTTTGTTGTTTTTTTCCTTTCTCTCACCTTCACCCACTCTCCATCTCTCATTCCTGTCCCGACCTCTCTGTGTGCAGCTCTCAGGCTTCCTCCTGCCTTTTTTTCTTTTCTCTTCTCGTCTATCCCTGATTTCTTCATTTCGCCCTCTGCTCACCTTCAAAGACACGTTTATCCAAGCTGTAAACGCTAACCGCTGTCCCTCTCCTCTCTCCCGGAACCCCCCCCCCCCCCCCCCCCCCCCCCCCCCCGCGGCGTAGAACACGTACACCAATGCAGACAAGCTGCTGGAGGCGGCCGAGCAGCTGGCCCAGACGGGAGAGTGCGACCCGGAGGAGATCTACCAGGCCGCCCACCAGCTCGAAGACCGCATCCAAGACTTTGTCCGCCGCGTGGAGCAGCGCAAAGTCCTGCTGGACATGTCTGTCGCCTTCCACACGCACGTCAAAGAGGTGGGCAGAGAGAGAGAGAGAGAGAGGGTGACGTAACGCTGAAGTGGATGGTGGGCTGCTCATGTGGATGAGAGCTCCCACGGAGCAAGTGGGAAATAATCGCCACATCAAATGTGGAGTGTGTGTTTTAATTGTATTAGTCAGCAACGGACAAACGGTTTGCAACCTGTGGATGTTTCTCTCGGATCTTCTCAAGTGAGAATAGTTTTGGTGAAAACATGGTCTGTCGCCCCTCCGTCTGCTCGATTACTTCTTCACTCGAGGGGATAAAATCCCAAACCGTCTCACAATGAGTTGAGCGACTCCGTCTGCAGACTGGACTAAACTTTTCATATTGTTTCGTCATCAAAAGTTAAAGCAGTATTGCCGACCGTTGCGTCGAGTGAATCTTGGCGATCAGCTTGAATTTCAGAGACGTGGAGACGATTATTAGGAATAAAAGGGAAGGAAAGGCTCAGTACACCCGTGGCTGTAAACCATAATAAGTGTCTACACGGCACCTAACGTTCACCCCTGTTTCATCTGTGGTCTTTCATCTGAATTTCTTTGATCTTATTAGTGTGTCTACAGTGTCTTTACTGCAATATTGTTAACTGAAGCCATTTGGTCTTTGCTTTGTCTGGGTTCATTTTGTGAGCGGTTCGCCCTAATGTCAGCCTTAAAAACCAGTATGGCCACATTTCCCCTCTGTAGCTGTGGACGTGGCTGGAGGACCTCCAGAAGGAGCTGCTGGACGACGTTTACGCCGAGTCGGTGGAGGCCGTCCAGGATCTGATCAAGCGCTTCGGTCAGCAGCAGCAGACGACCCTGCAGGTCACCGTCAACGTCATCAAGGAGGGAGAGGACCTCATTCAGCAGCTCAGGTGCTTTTTTTTTTTTTTTTTTTCTTTTCCCTTTTCTTTGCCCAAAAAAACTATAAATGGAGAACGAGACTGAATTTCACTTCTGTTGTGAGTCCAAAAATAAATCGTGCATTGCTACTATCAGTGCAAACAGAGGCAGCGGGTTAAAATCGTGCATTGCTACTATCAGTGCAAACAGAGGCAGCGGGTTAAACAGGTCGAACTAATAGCGTCAATCATCCTTAGAAGTCACGCGAGCTCCCAGTGACACATGATGATGATGCACATGTGTTGCCAAAGAGAAGATGCGGTGACCCTCTCAGGAAAAGCAAAAGATTTGCATGTCTTCTTACATAACTGTGTTCCTCCAGTCTTCTCTCAGCAGAGCTTTGGCAGGGATGTGTCAGTAGAAACAGCTTTTGAGTGAAATTCAGCAAGAAAAAAACACAAAAAAAAAACACTGAAAATATGCAGGCAAAGTGTCTGTCTTCCAGTGTTGGAGATTGGATGAAGTTGACCCTCACTGTCTTGCTTTATTTTTATGCAGAGGATGTTCCTGCCCTCCTTCCAACTCCCTCTTTTCGATTTTTCCTCCCTCCTTTTTCTTCCTGCTGCACTGGCTCCTCTGCGAGGACTTGCATAATAGTCCTTCCTTTACAAACACGTGTCTAATTGTGTTGCCGTCCCCCCCTCCCCCGGGAGGCGGCCGTCACGCCGCACACCCTTCCCCGTGTCCCGTGCAGAAAGCGAACCACACGTGTGCACCGGCAGGTGTGCGTTCAAGTGCGGACTGTTAGCGGAGGGGCGCATCTGTCGGCATGAATAATCAGCCGGGAGCCGAGCGGAGTGCCACCCGACCTCTGCTCACTCACATTTAACCTCCCGCACGCTCACTCTCCAGACCTTACAGAAGCTGTCGCCTTCAAAATATACGCAGGGGGGCAGTTTGCAATCTGGTCTCGATTCCGCTTGACCCTCATTATGGTTTTGCACCCACACCTTTTTTTTGTGCCCTTTCATTCACTGTAAATAGTTTGTTTTCTACATTTCAAAAGCATTTTTGTCGTACGTTAAAGCCTATAGGTTAATAATCTCTGGACCTAATTCTTGGATTTGTTCCTCTTCCAGGGACTCTGCCATCTCCAGCAACAAGACGCCCCACAACAGCTCCATCAACCACATCGAGAGTGTCCTCCAGCAGCTCGACGAGGCCCAGGCGCAGATGGAGGAGCTCTTCCAGGAGAGGAAGATCAAGCTGGAACTCTTCCTGCAGCTCCGCATCCTTTGAAAGGGACGCCATCGACGTGAGTCTCTCGTGGAAACCGGCGGGAAACTTCCGACGGCGTTCAGCCTGGCGCGCTAACGTGGGAAGGATTTCTCCCCCCTCAGATCATCTCTGACCTGGAGTCGTGGAACGAGGAGCTCACGGGTCAGATGAACGACTTCGACACGGAGGACCTGACGCTGGCCGAGCAGAGGCTGCAGCACCACGCCGACAAGGCCCTGACCATGAACAACCTCACCTTCGACGTCATCCACCAGGGGCAGGAGCTGCTGCAGTACGTCAACGAAGTCCAGGCCCTCTGGTCAGTGAACTGCCACTAACATCTAAATCCTCAAAGCGGAAAAGTCACGTTTTTAGGGCACCCCCCCCCCCCCAATGCTATCTCCTAAGTTTTCTGTGTCTTTCATCATCTTCACTCTGTTAAATATTAAAAAAAAAAGTTTGCCAACTTTACTTGCTATTTCTTTTCTTTTCTGCTTTAAATACATTTTCTTGACCCTGATCCCTCATCCCCTGTCGCCAGTCTTGCCACATCAGGCGGCGTCGTCATTCAGCTGGGGGGTTAAAGCAGGATACAAGCTCGCGGTGGCGGCTGCTGCCGCAACACATTTCTGTGTTTGCTACATTAGTTTAATATTGATACTGTGGAGGCGTCGCGGGTCAGATTGCAGTCAGTGTTTGTGATGAGAGGCACCCCACTCACAAACCATAATAACTCACCTGTGATCTCACATGCTAATAGGTGCTCCGCACAAGGAATGGTTACATCACGCCACGTGTGTCCAACACAAAGCAGTTAATAACGTTTAAAAACTCAGCAACTTGTGTCGAATTTGCGGGCAATGCAGCGAGTTGAGCATCGTGTGTCCTTTTGTCCAGGCGTGGAGCTGCTGTGCGATCGGGACGTGGACATGGCCACACGGGGTCCAGGACCTGCTGGAGTTCCTCCATGAGAAGCAGCAGGAGCTGGACTTGGCGGCGGAGCAGCACCGCCGGCACCTGGAACAGTGTGTCCAGCTGAGACACCTCCAGGCCGAAGTCAAGCAGGTGAAGCATGCGGCCGCAAGGCGCCACCTGCAGGCAGAAATCCTGCAACGACAGCACATCGGGATCAGGATTTAATCACTTCTCCCAGTCTCATCTCCATGTTCTCGGATTACAGCTTCCTCTGTATGTTTTTCTTTTCTCAGGTGCTCGGTTGGATTCGTAACGGCGAGTCCATGCTGAACGCGGGTCTGATAACGGCGAGCTCCCTCCAGGAGGCGGAGCAACTGCAGAGGGAACACGAGCAGTTTCAGCATGCGATCGAGGTAACGCGGCTCACCCGGTCGCCTCGAGAGTGTTTTCTGTTCACGGAGTTGAGGGAGTTTAGTCTCACCCCGCGTTCCACCGCCTCTTCTCGCCGATGCAGAAAACCCACCAGAGTGCCCTGCAGGTGCAGCAGAAGGCGGAGGCTCTGCTCCAGGCCAACCACTATGACATGGACCTGATCAGAGACTGTGCCGAGAGCGTGGCCTCCCACTGGCAGCAGCTCATGCTGAAGATGGAGGACCGACTCAAGCTGGTCAATGCCTCTGTGGCCTTCTACAAAACTTCTGAGCAGGTGAAAAGGCCCGATTCAGTTTTGTTGTTTTGCCATTTCTGCATACGATAAAAGAAAACGCTCGGCAAAGTGGACTGTTTCTCTGCGCAGGTGTGCAGCGTGTTGGAGAGCCTGGAGCAGGAATACAAGCGAGAGGAGGACTGGTGCGGAGGAGCTGACAAACTGGGACCAAACTGTGAAACGGACCACGTCACCCCCATGATCAGCAAGCACCTGGAGCAGAAAGAGGCCTTTCTCAAGGTAAGTGCAAACAGAGGACGTCGGCTTTCAACACCACAGCAAAGTTTCAGGCTCCAGTATCAACGTGCGATTGTCAATCTTTCAATCAGGCGTGCACTCTGGCCAGACGGAACGCCGACGTCTTCCTCAAGTACATGCACAGGAACAGCGTCAACATGCCGGGGATGCTGAGTCATGTCAAAGCACCGGAGCAGCAGGTTAAAAGTGAGTACCGGGAAACGCTCCGCTCCAGGCCGTCGGAGCTGACGATGCAGGAAACCAAAGAGCCTCGACACTCAGCTGAACGGTGAAAACATTCAGCCTCTGACCCTCAGGAAGGCCTGAACACACTGGAGGCAGAACTGGTGCAACGACCACAAGCTCTTTTTGTTACCTCTGATCTTTAAAAGGCAGGAAAAAAGGAGAGTTATGCTCCTGGCTTGAGGCAGCAGCTGAAGACGGGTGTTGTGCCAATATATGTCGCCATGCTAGATTAAACCCAGCACAGATGAATTATGAGCCGGTCACAAAGATTAGCTGGAATAATGGCAGCTTATTTTATGGCGGCAACTTAATTCCTTGAGGATTTAACATCCACTTATTGTGGTTTCTCTTCAGCTCATGCTGAGCGTCAAGCTCCCTGTGATCCTTTGTTTCCTTAAAGAAGATGTGAGACGCGAGATTGGGAAACACTTTCATAGACTTGGCGTTATTTTCTACATTAATGATGCAGAAACTGAAAGCATGAGGTCTAAAATGTGGTAATTCCCAACTATTTTCACAAATTCAACCCACTCTTTCACATTAGAAGAGATTTGAGTGAGGGGAGGAGGAAACGACTCTTCTTCCAGATAAGATCTGAGCACAAGGGGGTGGAACAGCTAACATGCATGCCTCGGGGGCCGTGGGTATTTTTTTTCAGATTTTACAGTCCCATAAATTAGTGCCACATTGATATGTCCTTTGGTATGGTTTGAACACTTATTTTCTCAAGTGAATTTAGTGTTGTTGTTTTTTTTAAACGAGCTGTCGCTTTACGTTTGCAGACATCCTCAATGAGCTTCTGCAGCGGGAAAACCGTGTCCTTCACTTCTGGACCATGAGGAAACGGCGGCTGGACCAGTGTCAGCAGTACGTGGTGTTTGAACGCAGCGCCAAACAGGTACAGGAAACCAAGAAATGGCGAATGTTAAATTAACCAGTGGTCAGCTTTATGCATCATGGTTGGTGTGTGTGTGTGTGTGTGTGTGTGTGTGTGTGTGTGTGTGTGTGTGTGTGTGTGTGTGTGTGTGTGTGTGTGTGTGTGTGTGTGTGTGTGTGTGTGTGTGTGTGTGTGTGTGTGTGTGTGTGTGTGTGTGTGTGTGTGTGTGTGTGTGTGTGTGTGTGTGTGTTGAAAGGCACTGGAGTGGATTCATGACACCGGGGAGTTTTACCTGTCCACACACACGTCCACTGGCTCCAGCATCCATCACACGCAGGAACTACTGAAGGAGCACGAGGACTTCCACATCACAGCCAAGGTTTGTGTCTTTACCACACAAAAAAAAAATGCAGGCGATAGTTTGGACCTTTGCGTGTGTGCGTGACGGCCACGCTCTCCCCCCCCCCCCAGCAAACCAAGGAGCGCGTGAAGCTGCTGATCCAGCTGGCCGACGGCTTCTGCGAGAAAGGCCACAGCCACGCCGCCGAGATCAAGAAGTGGGTGACTGCGGTGGACAAGCGCTACCGAGACTTCTCCCTGCGGATGGACAAGTACCGCTGCAGCCTGGAGAAAGCCCTGGGCATCTGCTCCGACTCCAACAAAGCCGTGAGTGCGCACGCCGTTCCGCCCGGACGGTCAAACTCTCCGTCCCCCCCCCTTTTTCACCTTCTCCTCATTTTTCTGCGCCAGAGCAAGGACCTGCAGCTGGACATCATCCCGGCCACGGCTCCCGGCTCGGAGGTCAAGCTGAGGGACGCCGCCGCCCACGAGCTGAACGAGGAGAAACGCAAGTCGGCTCGCAGGAAAGAGTACGTCGCCACTCGCCGCTTTTGAAGTGGGACGAGCAAAACGTCTTCCTTGACACGATGCGGATGAAGAACAGATGTTTCACGATATCTAAGCAGTTCCGCGATCGCTCGACGAGAGCAATTTAGCAAATTGAAGAAGTGCTGCAGGCTGTTCGTATTGAGAATTGTTTCGCATTTAGCGGCTTAAAGTCGCACTTCTAAACGGTCCGCGCTAAGCCGAGTCAGCATTTTCGCAGCTTTATATTTATTAAATTTTTTTTTTTGCCTGCTGCTGGGAAAAAAAAATGTTATATTGCTCCAAAAGCACAAGTAATTAAAATATTGGCTCCTTGCCTGAAGCATGCAGCAGGGAAGCGTTAGTGGTTTGTAAGTTGGTTCGCATTAAGGTCACCCGCCAGCATCATCCTCGTCCAGCCTGAGCACTTACTCAGAGAGTTCAACGTAAATGTTGAATCTCTTTCAACCCCCCCCCCCCCCCCGCTCATCCTCGCCCTTTTGCTGTGCCAGCAGCAAGAAGTTGCAGACGCGACGGCCGAGGCACAAACGACGCTACATGTAGCGGACGCGGCCAGGAGACGGCGTCCATTTATACGAGCGGCACAAATCAACCAGCATGATCTCAGTCACTCCTGGCTGGTTTACGAGCGCGCTTTATGGCTCGTAACTCTTTCATTATTCATCAGCGTAAATGGACGAAGCCGAAATGGAGCTGTTGGCAGGCTGATTTATCATGACGTGAATGAGGAAAGTATGACAAGTGCTAATTTGTGCTCTCTGTGTGTGTGTGTGTGTGTGTGTGTGTGTGTGTGTGTGTGTGTGTGTGTGTGTGTGTGTGTGTGTGTGTGTGTGTGTGTGTGTGTGTGTGTGTGTGTGTGTGTGTGTGTGTGTGTGTGTGTGTGTGTGTGTGTGTGTGTGTGTGTGTGTGTGTGTGTGTGTGTGTGTGTGTGTGTGTGTGTGTGTGTGTAGGTTCATCATGGCTGAGCTGATTCAGACAGAGAAAGCCTACGTCCGGGACTTGCGAGAGTGCATGGATGTGAGTTAATCTCTACTAAGGCTATTTATTTTTTTTTTTATCCAGAGATGTGCAACAACTTTTCACTTGATTAAAAAAAAAAAAAAAAATGAAAGATGACATTTCCTTCCCTGGCTCTTCCGTCCAGACCTACTTGTGGGAGATGACCAGTGGAGTTGAAGAGATTCCCCCCGGAATCATCAACAAGGAGCACATTATCTTTGGGAACATGCAGGACCTCTACGAATTCCATCACAAGTGAGAAGTCCATCTTTTAAAAAGGAATTCGATTTTATTTCATGTTTTGCATTTTCGCTGTATCTTACATTTCTTTTTCCTCGTTTCGGCAGCATCTTTCTCAAAGAGTTGGAGAAATATGAGCAGCTGCCAGAGGACGTTGGGCATTGCTTCGTCACATGGGTGCGTTCCCCGTTTTTCCCCCTGACCTAAAAAAAAAAAAACCGTTTGAATTAGAAAGTCATCTCAACTGATTGATGACTAGTTGATTTTTACAAAGATGGACCTGTCTTTTATTAGACAGTTGAAACCTGCAGGCTGTTGATCCAAAGTTCCAGATTCAGTTTAAACTGAGGAAGTTAAGCTGCTCTCTGTCTTTTGTTCTACGCGAGGCGGTGAAAGTACATCGGCTCCATTGAGAGTTAGAGGATGTTTCATCATCTTTTGCTGAGGAATTGTTCTACGTTTTCTATTTTGTCATTATTTGTAGTTGGGCAGATCCTTCTGTTGCTTTGTGTTTAGATGATTAGTGAAGCAGATTATCTGGTTAGTGAGGCTGTTGGTCGTCTGTAGGGGATTGATTCGCTGCTGGCTGGTCGGTCAGTTGGTTGTTGGTGACATCATCGGTGTGGTTGGTTTGTTGGCAGTGTAAGACTTAAAAGTGACTCTGAACGTCTAGAGAAAAAAAAGGTACACGTGTCAAACTTGATGGTTGTTGGTGAAAGTGTTTTTTCTTTCTTGAGAAGATGATCCTTTTTTCTTTTCCTTAATTATAATCGGCGTCTTTCTTCTTAAAGGCTGATAAGTTCCAGATGTACGTGAACTACTGCAAGAACAAGCCGGACTCCACCCAGCTTATACTGGAGCATGCTGGGAACTACTTTGACGTAAGTTCCCTCTTTCGATCGCTTTAAGCTCAACTGGCCTCGCAAGTTCTGCACGTTCACCTCACTTTCATTGTTCGACTTCAGGAAATCCAACAACGCCACCGACTGGCCAACTCCATCTCCTCCTACCTGATCAAACCTGTGCAGAGAATCACCAAGTATCAGCTCCTGCTGAAGGTAAAAAAAAAAAAAAAAGCTCAACCGGATCTGGACGTCGTGGCGAGCATCTCCGTGGTTTCTGTCGTCATGGTTTCTGTGTGTGTGTGTCGGGCCGCTCAGGAGCTGCTGACATGCTGCGAGGAAGGCAAAGGAGAGATCAAGGACGGCCTGGAGGTGATGCTCAGTGTTCCCAAGAAAGCCAACGACGCCATGCACCTCTCCATGCTGGAAGGTGAACAGCACACAACTGGATGTAGTAGTTTTAGTTGGTTTTTTTCTCCTATGTTTGTGGTGAACTGTGTGGGGTTTTTTTGTTGTTGTTTTTTTTAAATCCACAAATTTTCCAGGTAATTTCCCTCCCTCCTCTTCCAGGTTTCGACGAGAACATCGAGTCGCAGGGTGAGCTCATCCTCCAGGATTCCTTCCAGGTTTGGGACCCGAAGACGTTGATCCGTAAAGGTCGAGAGCGTCACCTCTTTCTCTTCGAGATGTCGCTCGTCTTCAGCAAGGAGGTCAAGGACTCGAACGGCAGGAGCAAATACATCTACAAGAGCAAACTCTTTGTGAGTCGATGGCAGGAACATTTTTTATTTTTATTTTTTCTTGGAGATGTTACTGATTTGAATCCTGTTTCAAGCCTGAGTTCACATAGAATCTTCCAGGCAGAAGCTTTCAGGACCTTCTGAAGAGGTTCTCATGTTGTCATCACTGTTTCCTCCCAGACCTCAGAGTTGGGGGTGACGGAGCACGTGGAGGGAGACCCCTGCAAGTTTGCTTTATGGGTGGGCCGCACACCGACCTCTGACAACAAGATCGTGCTCAAGGTAAATAAAAAAAAAAATCTTTTTATAAAGACGCCTCCTTCTTTTTTTTTTTCCGGTTCCGACCAAAACAGATTTTCAAATGCAGAATTCAAATCAATCGAAATTCCAACATTATTCAAGTTTACAGAATCGCAGAATGTTAATGTGACGAGTCGATATGAAACAAAAAGCCGCCACTCATGCATCTGAAAACTTGAGTTTCGGTCGAAGACTGTTTTTCCTTCACATTCAGACCTCATCCTGCCTTTCTTTGTTTCTGGTCTCTCCTTTACTCTGACGTCGTCTTGATTGCTTGAGCTTCGATGTGTCTGGGAAGCCTTCTGTGATCAACCCTGTGTTTCTTCCTACATTCCCGTCTCCTTCCCCCTGTCAGCCTTGTTCCATTTGTTGATTAACATGAGCATTTCTGTGTATCTGGGGCTGTGTTTTTTGTTTTTGTTTTTGTTTTGGTGGATGTTTGTATCTCAAAGTCTCTATGTGGGCCGACGTGCCTCCACCAAGTCAGCTCCCGACCGCCCACAATCCTCCTCTTCCTACCAGAAACCCCTTTTCCATGATAACTGTAGAAAGACGCATTAAGGCTCATCCAAGTACATGTCTCAGTCCCCCCCCCCCCCCCCGCTTTGTTAGTTTTTCCCTGTTGAGTACTGCCACAGATGGATTGAAATTTGTGTCAGCCGTTGGAGCAGCATGAAGCCAATCTCTTAACACACTCAGCAGCGTCACAACTTATTAATACACGTTAATCACAAAGCTAACCGCCGAGGAGCAAGCCATGTGTTATTTGCATTGTATATCGTGTCATTACTAACCACACACACACACACACACACACACACGCAGAAACCATCCATTGCAATTGGCCGCCATTCCTCCGTCCAGGCAAATTGTCAGTGTTGTGCATTTGTCTCTCTTGTGCGGTTCATTGTGTCGGTGTACAAACAAATGTTGCTGTGCGTCTTCTCAAAGCAAACCAGTGAAATTCTCCTATTTTATATTTCAAATTCAAAGCTAAGTCAGGGATCCAAACATGGAGCGATGGTGAGTACAAACAATCCCACAGCACAGCCCTCAACTGTTTCTCACAAGTCTGAAACCCAAAGTGTTTTGCGACTTCAGATCCTCGCAAACAAAACCCCCCAAAAAAGCTGCACGTGTGATTTATGACAGAAACCTTTTGTAGCCCAACAGTTGCAGCCAGTTTTGACAATAGAAACAATTCAGTAGTGGATGCAAAGTGGAAATAGTTTTCACAGATTTCACGGCCCAAAAAAATTGGGGAAAGGGACCTCAAAATGAATGGAAGAGGTGAATTCAGACTCGTGTGAAACAAAAGTGTGGAACAAGAATTTGTAAAGTTTGTCTGCTTGCCCCTTTCTAATTTCAAAACCGTTGGCTAACAACAGGCGTCCAGCATCGAGAACAAGCAGGACTGGATCAAACACATCAGGGAGGTGATCCAGGAGCGCACCATCCACCTCAGAGGGGCGCTGAAGGAGCCCATCCACATTCCCAAAGCGACGACAGCCAAGCACCACAAGGGGCGGAGGTGAACTCTCTTTACATCTGGGGGGGGTTCATACTGGCATTGCTGAAGGGTGGGGTGGAGAACCTCAATGTCGGATCATGAATGATGTGTGCATCTTTTAGGGACGGAGAGGACCTGGACAGTCAGGGTGAAGGCAGCAGCCAGCCAGACACCATCTCTCTGGCCTCCCGCACCTCTCAGAACACACTGGACAGCGACAAGGTGAGCGAGCACAAACACTCCGGCGAGCAGAAGTGAAGAAAACGATTCCCGCAGTTCTATAAATACTTGTCTGCTCAGCTCATCCCCCCCCCCCCCAACAATCTGGCGCTCCGATGCATTTTTAGCAGCGTTCCTTCCTTCCTCAGCTCTCTGGCGGCTGCGAGCTGACGGTGGTGATCCACGACTTCATGGCCAGCAACAGCAACGAGCTGACGGTGCGCCGTGGCCAGACGGTGGAGGTTCTGGAGCGGTGCCACGACAAGCCCGACTGGTGCCTGGTGAGGACCACCGACCGCTCGCCGGCCCAGGAGGGCCTGGTGCCCTGCTCCATGCTCTGCATCGCCCACTCCAGGTCCTCCATGGAGATGGAGGGCATCTTCAACCACAAAGGTAGACAAAGCCGCGTCCATCTTTGTTTTGTTTTTGTTTTTTGTTTTTTGTGAGCGACACAAACGTGACTGTGGTGTTGCTTATCCGTCGCAGACACTCTGTCGGTGTGCAGCAACGACTCCATCATGCCGGGCTCGTCTGCCACGCTCCAGCCGGGTCACGGGATCGGCTCCCACACCTCGCCGGGGCCCAAACGACCAGGTACAACCCGACACGACCGTGTGTTCTGCCAGCACGAGAAACTGCTTTTTTTTCCCTCCAATCACGGTGTGTTTTTCCGCCTCTTCTCCAAGGTAACACGCTAAGAAAGTGGCTCACCAGCCCGGTGCGCCGGCTCAGCAGCGGCAAGGCCGACGGCCACGTGAAGAAGCTGGCGCACAAGCACAAGAAGAGCCGAGAGGTGAGGAAGAGCGGCGAGATGACGATGGGCTCCCAGAAAGACTCGGACGACAGCGCGGCGACCCCGCAGGACGAAACCCTGGAGGAGGTGGGGCAGAACCCGCAGGTATTCCCGTCTCGGATCCCGGGGCCAAGCCGCTAACTCGGGACTCGTCTTTGGACTCGTCCGCAGAGGGTTCGGAACGAGGGCCTGTCGAGCGGGACGCTGTCCAAGTCCAGCTCCTCGGGCATGCAGAGCTGCGGGGAGGAGGAGGGCGAGGAGGGCGCCGACTCGGTGCCCCTGCCTCCGCCCATGGCCATCCAGCAGCACAGCCTGCTGCAGCCGGACTCGCAGGACGACAAGGTGAGGGGAGGCGGGGCGGAGCCGTGAGGCAGAGCCGGTGAACTCTCTTCTTGCACTTAGCTTCAACGTTTCAAAAGGCCTGGAATTCAGAAAAAGAAAAAAGAAAAAAGCAGCGTGGTTCCCATTAGATGCTTTAAAGGACTTTTTGGTGATCTGAACCTGAGCGTCTTCACTTATGAGACGACGAAATCACCGTTTGACTGTTTCAGGTGTGACATCAGTCGTTTAAACGGGCGTCATATTGGGAGTGATTTTGTTCAGTGGTTTCAGCTGCACTGGTTTCTTACCTGTGCCAAGTTCGGAACTTCTAGTTCTTAAACCCACGCAGTCTTTGAGAACTTCGATATTCAGGTTTTTCCTTTGCTTGTTTTAGCAACACAATCGAAGTTCATGCTTGGCAAACTCACCAAAGTTAGTTTTTTTCTAATAGTTAAATCTGCATGTTCGGTCCAATGTTAAAAGACAGAAGTTGTTGTAGATTGAGAGAAAATTAGTGTAAACTCTTCTTCAAGGTCAATTCAGCAGGGACACAGATTATTTGTTCCAGTTTTTGGTTTCTCGATGACTCTCTTCTTCTTATTTTCTGGCATGTTGCATCCCCTCTTCTTCTGAAGCAGCTTCACACAGCCTAGACCTCCTCCTCGAATAAAGCGGAGGCTCCTCTGACACTAATTTCTGTTTCTCTTTTTTTGTTTTGTTTCCTGGTTGTATCGTTTGCTGTTTGCCATTCTGTAGCATTACCTTGATTTATGTCCTGTCTTTGCTTTGTCTCAGTTTCCATACCTCTCCATCTGAAAAAGCCCCGCTCTCCCCCCTTCTGTCTCTTCCCTCGGTCAGTTCTTCAATTCTCTCTTGTTTTTTTGTTATTTTTTTTCCTTCCCTCAATTCAAAAAACCTTCCTCTTTCTACAAACGTTTTCCTGAATAGAAAGATTTGAAGATAGCAGCTTTATTTTAGTCTGAATTTTCTATTCTAATTTTTTTTTTCCAGACGTAATTTAATCCACTTCTGAGACACTTCCTGATTTCCTTTAGTTGTAGATTATTTTCTCTCTCTCTCTCTCTCTCTCTCTCGCTCTCGCTCTCGCTCTCTTTCTCCCTCATCTTTTTTCAGTTGTACTTGTTTTGACTTCTTCTCTCCCGGAGCCGAGGGTCACCCGGCAGATAGAAAGTGTGCATGTAGCTCTAAACAAAGACTGATCACAAAGCTGCACCAGCGTCTACACGATAGAGAAAATGTACAGCGTCATAAAGCTTGGAGCCTGTTAGAAAAGCAGCTTCTTAAAATAGCTTTTTTTTTTTTTCTTTTTTCCTTCGCGATTTGAAAGGAATTTGTTTTTTTTGTTTGTTTTTTTACTCTTACCGAAAAGGAAAGTGCCACTACGTGCAGCTCCCCTGAATGACGATCCAGACACAATGAGATGAAATCCCCCCCCCCTTTCCCCGTCATCCCCCCTCCTCCTCCCCCAACCATCACCTGTTACCCCCCCCCCCCCCCCCCCCCCCCCCCCCCCGCCCTCCCGGCCTGCTTGTCCTCATCTCCTTTTACCCTCTGTGCGTTTAACCTCATGACCCATGCGAGTAATTGGCACCTCTAAATGCTGGCGAGGCCAGAAGGGCACACAGCCTCACCCAGAAAACCTAATTGGGGAAAGTCTTGAAGCACAGCACAGCAAGGGTGAGAGTCTCCTGAACTATATATACACATCCTTCCTTCCATACATATATATATATATATATACACACCTCCGCCATCCTCGCTCTGTTTGCATCCTTTCTTTTGATTTCCAAAGGCCCGCTCTTAATCATCATCATCATCATCATCTGAGAAAGCAGAAAACATCATCTTCCATTCCGTTATCTCCTGATTTAAAACTCTTTTGTTCTTCACCACCTGAGATATCGATAATTTTTTTTTCCCCCTTTCCACACTTTCATTTCATTCACCTACTTTCAGCCTCACGTTTTTTGACCTTTTCATTGACAATGCTCCAGATTTGGCTTTTTACTTTTGCAAGTTTCTCTAAAGCTTGACATAGAAACCCCGCAAGCACTCGGCCTTCACCAGTGGAAGCGCATCTCGGATGAATATATGTTCAGATTAGCTCATGAAGCATCTAACCCTATCTCTTTAACACACATTTTCACAAAATCATTGCAAGTGAGACTGACAAGGATAACACTAACAAAGAAACGAGATCATCCGAGCCTTCTGTTCTTGTAACTCCAGCACGAACTTTATTCTTAAAGTTTAAGGTGTCAGAGTGTTCAAGGAGCCACCTCCGTACTCTTTACTGAATTCAGGCCAGATTGTAAAGTCAGATGCAGCAGAAAAACATGCATCAGGTTCTCATTCTTCTTTTTCCTTTTTTCCTTTTCGCCCTCCTCTCATCTCTCTGTTTTTGCCCAGACCTCCTCTCGCCTGTCCGTCCGTCCGTCCAGCTCGGAGACGCCCAGCGCCGCCGAGTTGGTGAGCGCCATCGAGGAGCTGGTCAAGAGCAAGATGGTAGGACGCAAACACGATAGGCCAGACGCGGGCCGTCTTACCGCCAGACGTTCCACGTGACTTGAGTGTCGGTGAACGACTGAACTGACAGAATAACAAAACTGGGAGGAAAATAGAAGAAATACACGTCGAAAAAAATGCAGCAACTAACAACAAATGAACAAGGAGCAAAAAAAAAAATTACACAAATATCCAAGAAACACCAAAGAGGTCAAATGTTACACCGTGTCGACATTCTGTTTCTATACTCGACTCATTTAGACACAGAAATGCATTATTTAATTTCTTCTGTCCTTTTTCTTTATTATTTACCGTCAATAACATTTTATATTAACTTCCAATGTGAATTTGCAAATAATCTTTGCTATTCTACAACCTTCGGGCTGCAGGTGAGATGAAATGTGTGGCGTAACTGTCGTTTCTGGGAGAAGTCCTTGATATTATTCAGTTTGACCTTTAGTTCTCCAGCCAATCTCATTGAGACGCATCTTATTTTCAAGAGAGACCTGCTCAAACACAAATGTCGAGCCAACAGGCTGTGACATAAAGTGGTAGAAGACGCAGGACGACGCCCAAAACCAAGAACCTTCAGGCATTTTCTGGACATTAGTAGAAATATTAGTAGTAATTGATGTAATTTGCATAAACGTGATGCGAGTAACCAGCTCAGGCTGACCTTTGACCCCCCCCCCCAGGCTCTGGAGGACAGGCCCAGCTCTCTGTCGGTGGAGCAGGGAGACAGCAGCTCTCCCTCCTTCAACCCCTCCGACAACTCGCTCCTCTCCTCTTCCTCCCCCATCGAGGAGCTGGACGAGCGCCGGACCAGCATCCTCAAGAAGAGACAGTACGTCTGCACACACACACACACACACGCACACGGAGCACCAGAACGTTGGGGGACTTCTTAATCTGCCGGTTCTAATTTTAAGCCCGCCATCTGTGCTCTTCCTCCATGCTCCAGTTACATCCTGCTTGAGCTGGTGGAGACGGAGCGGGACTACGTCAGAGACCTCGGCCTGGTGGTGGAGGTGAGCTGAGATTGTTTTTTTTTCAAGTATTTGTCTGAAATAAACCAGAAAACGAGCGAGTTTGTCTTCCCGTGGCTGCGTCTTCAGGGCTACATGAGCAGGATGAAGGAGGAGGGCGTTCCCGACGACATGAAGGGGAAAGACAAAATCGTGTTCGGCAACATCCATCAGATCTACGACTGGCACAAAGAGTACGCAGCGCCATCGGCTCCTCGCTCTTGATCACTGTAACGGTGTGTTTGGGAGCGACACTGCAGGCAGAATAACCTGAACGTCTTTTCCGTCCTTGCTCAGCTTCTTCCTCAGGGAGTTGGAGAAATGCTTGGAGGACCCGGACAGGCTGGGGCCGCTCTTCCTCAAGCAGGTCTGTGGACCCAGCTGACTCTCCAGAGCATTTCCGGCCGCTTTGGCGGAATCGTAACCGTGATTCCCGTTTGTGCGCAGGAACGCCGACTGAACATGTACGTGGTGTACTGCCAGAACAAGCCCAAGTCGGAGCACATCGTCTCAGAGTACATCGACACCTACTTCGAGGTTTGTGGCCCGACCGTCTCCGAGGTTTTCGGCGTCCTGACGTAGACGCTGCTGCCGTAAAGGGAAACTCTCCTGTGTTCGCAGGACCTGAAGCAGCGTCTGGGACACAGGCTGCAGATCACAGATCTGCTCATCAAGCCGGTCCAAAGGATCATGAAGTACCAGCTGCTGCTCAAGGTTCGTCTGTTGCCACACAGCAGGGGGCGCCACAGCTCCCCCGTCGTTGCATGTGACTGTATGTGGGCTTATTTTCTGGGGGGGTTTGTGTGCCTTGTAGGATTTCCTGAAACACTCTGTAAAGGCCGGGCTGGAATCTGTGGACCTGGAGGTGAGACGATAAAGAGCCGAGTGTCTCGGGTGGGGAAAAAATTTAATCTCATCAAACTTTTTTTTTTTTCTGGTTTCCAGAAATCAGTGGAGGTCATGTGCATCGTGCCAAAGAGGTGTAACGACATGATGAATGTGGGCCGGCTTCAAGGATTCGATGTAAGAAGTGGCGTCGATGTTCATTTAAACGCACTCGGCAACGCGGCGCTCTTATTGACTCGTCCTCCTCTGTGCTTCTTTCTTCAGGGGAAGATTGTTGCTCAGGGCCGCCTTCTGCTGCAGGACACGTTCATGGTGACCGACCCCGAGGGCGCCCTGCTGGGCCGCATGAAGGAGAGGAGAGTCTTCCTCTTTGAGCAGCTGGTCATCTTCAGCGAGCCGCTGGACAAGAAGAAAGGCTTCTCCCTGCCCGGCTTCCTCTACAAGAACAGCATCAAGGTGACCAACGCAGGATTCATTAAAGGAGCCGTAGACGTGGACACGTCCTACATCAGAGTAGCTCCTGAAGCTCCTGGGTGGGATTTTAGTCCACAGATCCATAATGAAGGATGACAATATGGGAAATGGAGAATCAAAGCAAAACATTTTGATTGTCATCCAAAGACTTTAAACGTTCTAGTATTTAATCTATAAATCCTCTCACTGTCTGTGAACTGTTTGATGCCGAGCAGTGAACTAAAGCAAGGAAAATATCACACTTTGCAAACCTGTGTAATGAGAAATGACCAAATAAATGATCGCCTTTATGCTCAGTGAGCTGCATTTGGGTCCAAACTCCTCACTTCAGCTGCTTAATCTCAGTGGATCATTTCTACATTACAAGCTTTTACCACCACTTCCTGTTAGGTACACAGAGATTCATTTATATGATTCAATTTTCTTCTTTTCTGCCCTTAATATTATGTCTATTGTATGCTTGTTTACATTTATTATCGAAAATACATTTCCACAGGTGTTCGTTTATTGCGTTTTTCTTTCTTTCCATCCGTCTCCTCTGAACCGGCCGGCTTCGGATAACGACTCTAAAACGCTGAAAACAAACAAAATGTTTATTTTTTTGTTGTTGTATTTCCGTCCAGGTGAGCTGTTTGGGTCTGGAGGATAACGTTGAAGGGGATCCCTGCAAGTTCGTCCTGACGTCCCGCTCGGCCAGCGGCGCCGTGGAGCCCATCGTGCTCCACTCCTCGCACCCCGGCGTGCGCGAGGTGTGGACCCTGCAGGTCGGCCAGATGCTGGAGAGCCAGCGCAACTTCCTCAACGGTAAGCCGATCGGGGGTGGCGCGCCGAGGGTTTCGGGGAAGAGCTTGCGCCACGTCCGCCGCCACACTTCTGTCTCGTTGTGTACCCTTGTCACAGCTCTGACCTCACCAATAGAGTATCAGAGGAACCACGTGGGGGCGAGCGGCGGGCCGTGCGCGCCCAGCATGGCGGCCCCGGCCGGCGGCTGCAGCAGCCCCACTCCTCCCGGAGCCGGCACCGTCCCCGCCGGGACACCGGGGGGCTCTCGGCGTCCCTCCAGGATCCCGCAGCCCTCTCGCCTGCCCCAGCCCCTGCGCCACCACCCGGGAGCCGAGCAAGACGGCCCCAACAAGATGTCAGGTAGGGAACGCCGCCGGAATCTGTGTCCGTTTGACACGATGAAAGACGTGACTGAGCTGTGTGAGTTTTGGTTGTGATTCAGGTCCGTGCCCTCGTCCCGCCCCTCCTCCCCTGCTCCCCCCGGGTGGTAGCCCGCAGGGCAAGCGCCCCGTCCACACCCCCGAGGACCAAGCCCAGACCCCCGCCCCCGCCAGTGCCGTAGCCCCCGTCCCCCGCGCCGCCGTCGGGCCCCTGCCCTCCACGCCGACCTCGAAACTACGGCCGGGCGCCGTGTCCCCCACGGCCCTCCCTCCTCCTCCGCCCAGCCCAGGCCACAAGTCTGGCTCGGGGTTCTGGAGCTCAATGCCGGGCTCCCCGGCCAGCCGGCCTGGCTCGTTCACCTTCCCGGGGGACGCGGGGGAGACCCCGGTCCGCCCGAGTGCGACCCAAATCCAAAGCGGCTCCGGGAGCCAAACCCACAGACACTCCACGCACAGCAAGGAGGCCGACCGCATGAGCACGTGCTCGTCGGCCAGCGAGCAGTCCATCCAGTCCACCCAGAGCAACGGGGTAAGACTCCGCGCCGCGGCTGCCAAGCCGACCCCCACTAACCCCCCCCCCCGCGCGCGGTCGGAGGGAGGCCGGCTCTGTCCTGTCCGCCGGTCGTCTCCCGTCCCGCCGCTGCAGCGTTTACTAATCTGTCCACCTCACCGCTCGCCGGCGCCGTCCCGTCGGCTTCACTCTGCTTCTCAAGACTCAAATCTGGACCGGCTCAAATCTCTCTCTGGACGTCCTCCCGTGATTCTCTTCTGATTTCCAACTCTAACCAAGCTTCTACTAACCCCTGACCTCCTCTTGGCCGCCCTCACCACTCCGCTGTCCTCATGGTTGTGTCTCTTCCTCCTGCAAACTAACCCGCGACGTTTGTGGCTCCGCCTGCAAACGTACCGGACTGAGAGCCGCTCGCTCAGCTGAATGTTGGGCCAAGTGGGAATCTTCATCTTGTCTCTGCTCTTCTTTCGCCCACTTCCATTTTTTCAAGAAGGGGAAAAAAAAAAAAAAAAGACTTTCTGGTTTTTGTCTTTCATCTGGGTTTTTTTTCCACTACAAAGCCAGACAACTCTTCTCCACTTCTTTGAGTATCACTTTTCCCGCTTCTACCCCCTTTAAAATGAACTAAACTCCTCATTCTGTTGAGGCGTGGAGTGAAACTAGACGAGTTAATCAGTGGCTTGTGGACGTCGCGCTCACGCGTCTCCCTCCCCCGTTCTCCCCCCCGTAGAGTGAAAGCAGCAGCAGCAGTAGCGTATCCACCATGTTGGTGACCCAGGACTACATGGCTGTGAAGGAGGACGAGATCAGCGTGGCTCAGGGCGAAGTCGTCCAGATCTTGGCCAGCAACCAGCAGAACATGTTCCTCGTGTTCCGGGCGGCGACCGAGCAGGGCCCCGCCGCCGAGGGCTGGATCCCCGGCTTCGTGCTCGGACACACCTCGGCCATCGTCCCCGACTGCCCCGAGGGCTCCATCACGTAAGACGCCGCCACTCCAGAGTCAAAACGCAGGCGTAGAAACACACACACACACACACGTAACACTCGTCTCTCTCCGCGTTGGTTCAGTAGGAAGTCTTCGCCCTGGCACACGTCGCTGCGCATCCGGAAGAAGTCTGAGAAAAAGGAGAAGGAGGCGAAGAAGGAGACCAAGCTGGAAAACGGTTACAGGAAGTCCAGAGACGGCCTGGCGAATAAAGTTTCTGTAAAGGTGATGAAGCGAACTGGAAACTAGTCTCCCCTACTTTGCTTTGACTGGCACGTTTTTTTTTGCAGGGGTTTTTTGGGGGGGTTTTTGTCACCATTGCAGAATCAATTAGCCGAATCGCAAACCATTCCTGAACTGTCTGCAGGTTTTGATGAGCTTTTTGTGAACCATTTTCTCTCAAATCCCATCTGCTTTGGACTTTTTGGGGATTTTTGCGACCAGTGTGGGACGAGTTATACCTTTTTTTAATAAACAGGCTCCTAGGATAGTATTGGCTATCCTGGAAGCTGAGTGAATATTTATTCTGTGAACATTCTCAAAACTTCCAATATAATTAATATAATACAACGGACTACTTCAGTGTTATTTTAGCTGTTATTTTTTGTTTGTATATGGAAGTGCCTTTGAAATGGTTCCTGTTACCTGTTGCACCAGGGGGGGACGTCAATTAGTGACGCACACAAACACGCTGACGCTGCGTTTTTAAGATAAAAGCTCCAGGCGACGCTCTTCCACCCGTCTGACGTCTGTTTCTCTCTTTGTCTCCAGCTTCTAAATCCAAACTACATCTACGACGGTGAGTTTGATCCTTCGCCAGCCGACCTCACCGCTTCACACTGAGACGTCTCTAATCCACACTAAACGGGCTTCCTTCTCCTCCTTCTTCTTCTCCTTCTTCTTCTTCTCCCAGTTCCCCCCGAGTTCCTCGTGCCCCTGAGTGACGTGACGTGCGACAACGGCGAGAGCGTCACCCTGAGGTGTAAGGTGTGCGGCCGACCCCGGGCCACCGTCGCCTGGAAGGGCCCCGACCAGAACACCCTCAACAACAACGGACACGTCAGCATCGCCTACAGGTCAGGGGGGGGAGGGGAGAGGGAGGGGAGAGGGGGGAGGGGAGGGGGACACGGCGAGCGTCGCTTCCTCGTGTTGGTTGGCGCACGGGAACGTCGCACAGAGAACCGAAGGTCTCCTTTTTGATTTCCCTCTCCAGTGACACGGGCGAAGCGACGCTGCGTATCGTCGGCGTGGCGTCCGAGGACGACGGCGTCTACACCTGCGTGGCGACCAACGAGCTGGGCAGCGTGACGTCGTCGGCGAGCCTCAGGGTGCTGGGTGAGCGCGCCGGTTTAGATCACAGCGTGATGTGGAGGAGGTGTGGAAGAGGTGCAGGGTGCGGCGTCTGTTTTTTTTTTGGGGGGGGTTTTTAATTTATTTTCATTCAAAGGCAAAAATGACCAAAACGCTCCCCCGGAACAAAACTTCCAATCCGACAGTCTGGATGATATCGCTTTACTTTTTTAAAAGATCTGTTCCTATCAAATTATAGTGACTTTCTCTTTTTTCAAACCTCTCTTGGATGTTCATTGTAATATATTGTTCTTGGCTTTATACAAAACCTGAATGATATTATAATCAACTGTATCATAACATTTTAGTGACTTATATCTGATAAATAGTAGGTTTGATGGAGCTCTATATCTAATATGTATTGTTTTCAGAGTCCTTTCTTTGTAAAACGAACAGCGTGTATAAGTTCTGCAGGTGGCGCCCACACACACTTCCACACAGTAAGTTAAACGACGTACAAAGTGAGTAAAGAGGCTCGTCTCTTCTGCCTCAGACGTTTCCACCGACGGCGTCAGGGTGAGCTGGAAGGACAACTTCGACGCGCACTACACGGAGGTGGTGGAGCTGGGAAGGTAAGGCGCCCGCCCGGGCGACATCCGTAACAAACCCGGCACGCTCAAAGTCCTGACCCCCCCCCCCCCTCCCCCCAGGGGTCGTTTCTCCGTCGTCAAGCGCTGCGACCACCGCGGCACCAAGCGCACGGTGGCGGTCAAACACGTCAACAAGAAGCTGATGAGGCGAGACCGCGTGACGCAGGAGCTCCACCTGCTGCAGAGGCTGCAGCACCCGCACATAGTGGGCCTGCTGGACACGTACGAGACCCCCGGCAGCTACGCCCTGGTCCTGGAGATGTGAGCGCAACAAACCACGGCTTTTACCGGGCCGGAAGTCCACACAACCCCAGCAGATGGTCACGCGCTTTTTGTTTCTGTCGCGTGCCTCAGGGCCGACCAGGGTCGCCTGCTGGACTACATCGTGAGCTGGGGGAACCTGACGGAGGAGAAAGTGGCCTGCTACCTGCAACACGTCCTGGAAGCTTTACAGTACCTACACAACTGCCGAATCGTTCATCTGGACGTAAAAGTGAGTGTCGAGAACAGAAAAGGGACAATATGAACGTGATAAGAAAATGGGGGGGTTTCTTGAGTTATATGCGTTAAGTTGTCTGACTAAACTTGAGCCGGTTGATGTTTGACGCCATGTAAACCGTTCAATTCCAATCCAAGGCTGGTTATTATGGGACTATTTTAGCCTCAATGGGGCAGTTTGACGGTCCTGATGTTTAAAGTGTGTAGCGACGACTGGAGCAGTTAAAAGAAATACTTCTATATGAATGAAGCCATTTGTTAATTTTATTGAGAGCCACATTAGATCCTGACTTCTTGCAGGAGTTCTTCTGCCTGAGGTCTCCTTTTTCATTCCAAATTGAATTTACAATATTGCACACAAAGCCACACACACACACAGTGACACGGGACGAACCATGACGGCTCAACGTGAAGTCAAATAAAGAACACGTACAACTGAAGGCATCCCATAACATTTATCATTGTTATTATCACCATTACCCATCATCATCGTTTCTGTATTTAACGTGTCACCCTCCATTAATGCTCCTCCTCCTCGTCCAGCCTGAGAACCTGCTGGTGTCCCACACTGCCAGCGGCCAGCCGCTGGTCAAACTCACGGACTTGGGGGACGCCGTCCAGCTGAACAGCGCCCACTACGTGCACCCCCTGCTGGGCAGCCCCGAGTTCGCCTCGCCGGAGCTGGTCCTGGGCGAGCCGGTGTCGCCGACCTCCGACCTGTGGAGCCTGGGCGTGGTGACCTACGTGCTGCTGAGCGGCGCCTCCCCCTTCCTGGACGAGAGCGCGGAGGAGACGTGCCTGAACATCTGCCGCCTGGACTTCAGCTTCCCCCGGGACTACTTCCTGGGCGTCAGCCAGGCGGCGCGCGACTTCGTGTGCCTCCTCCTGCGGGCCGACGCGGGCCGGAGGCCCCCAGCGGGACTCTGCCTCCAGGAGCCGTGGCTGCAGGCCGGCCAGGGCGACGCCCGGGCCAGAGCGGAGAGCTGCCTGGACACCTCCCGCCTCATCGCCTTCATCGACCGCAGGAAGCACCAGACGGACGCCCGGCCCATCGGGGGCGTCAGCGGCTTCATCCAGAGCCGCCTCCAGCCTCGGGTGTGAGCTCCTCCTCCTCCTCCTCCTCCTCCTCCTCCTCCTCCTCCTCCTCCTCCTCCTGGTCCTCTCAGTCACCAATCACATGAATTCACGGACGCCCTCGTCTGCTGCTGCTGCTGCTGCTGCTTTCTGGTTTCAACCCAACAGATTTTGTAGTTAACTGAACATAAAAAGACAAAAAATAAAAAATAAAAAAAAGAGGTAAGTTATTTTCCTTGGCGAGAGTTGAAGCCGATCAGAGGAGCCGCTCGATTGAGCCTCGACACGTCCGACGCGACGCGCTCACACACTTTTCTTTTTTTTTTTTTTCCACTAAAAGCCGTCGCTCTCATACACACACACACACACACACACACACACACACACACACACACACACACACACACACACACACACACACACACACACACACACACACACACACACACACACACACACACACACACACACACACACACGTGGGAGAAGCAGCCCTTTCCTACAGGGACAGAAAGGAGAATCTTAACATTTCCAAGAAGAAAGAGAGAAACTCTTCGTCTCCTTTAGGTTTTTGATTTCCGTCGGTTTCGGTGGCTCGACATAAAGTACGTGAGCGCACCACCACGACCACCACGACGACCACGACGAGCGAGAAAAACGCTGCACTGTCCAGTCCAAGAAGGAACAACAGACATCCATCTTTTTGCTTTTCCGAGAACAAACGTTGCAGATATGACATGTTCAAGCCTTACCTTGTATATTTATATATACATATATATATATATACACATATATATATATGACTTCTGCCTTGTTTCTTCAGAGGAGCGCGGATCGCTGGCAGAGGAAGACGATTTACTGTAAATGCACTCATTGTATGTTACGTTTGATTATCATGTGCAATGTTGCGGCTTTAACATTTTATGCAACTATTTATGAAGACATCTGTTGTAACTGTAATAAATGTAGAGAAAAAAAAGAAGAAAAAAAAAAGAAGCATGTACTTGGTACTGCAAGCACTGCTGGTAGTTTGTGTTTCTTGGATGGTGGAGTGTTAACGAGAGCTCACACAATCATGACGGTTTGATCAAACGATAATAATAATTTAACACTTTTTGTACTGTATGCCTCTGTAGTATTGGTACACCAAAGTTGCTTTAGCTTTATAGTACTTATTAAAAAAAAAAAAAAAAATTAAAAAAAGAAATAAAAACTGTTTAATTGTGACTGTTTCACTCGAGTTGGGAAATCCGAGAGCATTTGAAGTGATTGTTTACATCGGTGGACGAATCCCGCGGTTCTCTCTGATAAGGTAGTGTTTCGGATCGTTATGTACAGAAAAAAACTCGTTGCCAAATTGTTTCCTGCCGTAACGGGACGATGCTGAAAACCACCCGGCGGTTGTCGCTCTGGATAGTTGACTTTAAAACGCGATTATAGGAGTTTGAAAGACTTAAATCCAGGCAGGGGTTCATCAGTACCTTTATATTTATTTCTAAAGGTGTGCACAGGCCGTGAAAAACAAGGAAACTTGAACTGGATTACCTCAGTTTAGGTTCTTTTTCCTCATTGTTTTGTTAATTTTTTTTTTTTTTGTTGTCGTCATGTTTGTTTCCTGTTTTATGTTTTTTATCTTTGCATGTATATTTCTTTGTACAGACCATACATATTATCTCCTGTAAATAATCTCATTTTGCCATCAATTATTTGGAAATTAAACATAATGAACACACGAGGCCTGTTTGACATTTTCTGTCCGTTGTGTTTGGGGGTTATTTTATGTTGGTTTGTTTGTTTTTTTTTATCATTTGAACTGATTAAAGTTAATTTGTAATTTTACAAATTGGCATCAAGAACAATTGATGTAGGAGCTTTAATATGCAAAAACATACAACTACCGGAATTTAAAAAGAAGCCTTCATATCGTTACATTTCTTTTTAAAAAGATTTTAGCCAAAAAAGTTCTATTTCAATATTATTTGGGGGTTTTAATGTTTCCAAAATACAGTGGAACATTTAAAAAACACACTTTGCAGTCTCAGTTTTTTTTTATATATTTCTGAAATGCTTCTGGTGGACAAAGAGAAAGAGCACTGTTATTGACAGGAGCAAAAAACAGCGTCTCCGATTTTGTTTACAGTATCCATCCCTTCTCCGACGGAAGAATAAATTAAAATAGAAAGTTAATTAAGCAAGGAAATCTTTCTTTGTATTCCTTTTCGGGGGCTACATCACAATGCCACTGTTTTCTAATGAGTTTTAAATTGAAATGTGACACGATGCACCTTTTAAGTAGAGCAGAGGCGTCAAAATCTGAACAAAAACACTGAATTTCTCCAGAGAAGGGGACACAACACTGAGTTTATAAAAAAAAACACACACACAGGAAGCCACAGCTATAACAGAGGTTTTGTGGATATTTCACTGCATTTCGTACCAGAAAGTTGAATTAAAATTGGCTTCATGTCGTCATTTTTGTTAGTAAGTTGTTTTGTTTTAACAAAATACAGCCATTTTCATCAGGTATACTCTGCTACGCCACAACAAATAAAAGCTTTGAAGTTTAATATCAAAAGTTATCATGGCACTATTTCACCTGTCCGGCTTGCTCAAGATGGAATTGAGCTGTATGTGGAAGATGTTTTGTTTTGTTTTTTTAATACGGATTTTTTTCCAGCAGATGGCGCTGTGCATTCAACTGCTCTGAGTGCCTGAGCATAAAACTACTTTTAAAAAGGCTTTTAATGAGGACATGCATGGAACAAACGTTATTTCAAGTGTTTGGTTCAACTCCCAGCGAGATTTCTGATCACTGCTCTCATGAATTTGACCAGAAAGTTTATTTCTTCATCATATTTACTGACATGAGTTCCTTCCTGAAGCTCTGTGGCTCAAAGTGTGTGCCCCCCACACACACACACTTTGAGATTAAATGAGCCACACACACACACCCCCAAAATAAACTCTATAATCCAAGAAGAGAGCAGAAAAGAAACGATAACCAAGCAGCATTCGAACCACATTTGGTTTATAGCAATGTTGTCTTTTATTCTAATTTTCCAATAAACAGAGAATATATCAGTCCCTTATTTGTACAAAAATACCTGAACAGGATACAATGTAGATCCAGGAGCCGTACAGACAGAATGAAGCAAAGCACAGTGAGGATTATGAGCAAAAAAAAAAAAAAGAAGATGGTTCATTTAAAAATTTCTTTTTTTCTTTTTTTTTACTTTCTTTCCCTGAAAGGTTTTATTTGACTTCAGCTTATGACGACTTCAACCAAACACTAGAACTCGTCCTGCACGGTGGAGCCACCAGGCCGGACGTCCTTGTTTAGAGAGAGGCACCTAGACTCGGTTCAGAAACAACGTTTTTGCACCTTTTTAAAAACAAAAACAACAACAACAAAAAAAAGAAGAAATGCACAATCCTCTGGAGCTACGGTGTATAATTGCACTACTTGTGTTGAAAGGTGCAGTAAAGCTGCTAGAATATCCCCGCGGGGCCGAGCGTGTGTGTTTGTGTTTGTGTGTGTGTGTGTGTGTGTGCTATCCATCAAGATCCCCCACTATGTGTGTGTGTGTGTGTGTGATTTTGAAATTTTTAAAGTTTGATCTCTCCAGTTTGATCTCTTCAAAAAAAAAGAAAAAAATTAATTTAATACTGTATATATGTGTGGAATATATATAATATATATATATTTATATAAATTTGTGGCAAACCAAAGAAAATACACAGTAACGTCAACATACACACAATCAAATGATGGAAATAAGAACAAAAAATAAATCATTCTTCTTTTTTTTTCTTTTCTTTCTTTCTTTTTTTTTTTTTTACATAGAGTTATGAGCAAAAAGCATAACGGCCCATATAGTGATCTGTGACCTAGGTACAGTGTTAGATCTACATCTTCTCATAGCTTCACATACTCAGAAAAAAAACAAAAACAAAAAAAAACAAAGGATACTGGTCGACTGTATCGTCGGACATGTGTAAAGGATTGCATTGTAGCACAGTGATTAAAATAATGGAAGGGGGATGGGGGGGTGGAGGTGCCCTCCAGCCGCTGTCCTGCACCAACCTCAGTTAACACTCCTGACGTAGTGAGGGGAAAAAAAAAAAAGTTGAATAAAACAGTCTGGCCACAAGCGCGCAAACACAAACATACACACACACACACACACACACACACACACACACACACACACACGTTCACCACTGGGGGTCATAGCTTATTACAGGCTGGACACAGGTGGGAGAAAGGTTGGGGGGGTTCAAGCATTATCCGATCCCTGGAGAGAGTGCGCCCTGACTGGCTGGAAAGGCCTGATCGGTTTAAGAGATCCGTGGATCGACGGCGGCGGCGGCTCGTGTGCAGGTTTAAACTTCCCCCACAGCCGGAGCGGCGGCTGCAGGACGAATAAGGTTTTGTACGACGCTCGCTCTCCTCTTTGAGTCGTGATGGTCTATTGGTTTGTAACTCTGCTACAGCGTCTGCACCAGGTCCCGTGGCGGTTTCCATCCAGACCTCCGCCGGAACAACCACCTCACGAGGCGGCGGCAGTCCCGGACGATCGCTGGTCATCATGGCTTCAAATCTGCGGCGCCGTGCCCGAGATCAACACGACGCAAGCTGTGAGACTAATGGAGGTGAAACGGGTGTCTTGCGTATCGGCGAAGGCCACGTTTACACGTACATGGTATTTCCTAAAAAAAACCGGTGATATTTCTCTGCACTTCTTGCATTTACACATAAACGTAGCTACGACTCACCACAAACGATAATTATGTAAAAAAGGTGTTTGTTTTTTTTCCCCAAGGCTTTTCCCCATTGGCTCCGTGCTTCTCGTCACACTGCCCCCTGCAGGTCTGGCTGCTCATAGTCGCTCTGAACCGGGCGTATACGCGGATCAAAGAATATTTTTTTGGTGAACACAGAGGGGGGAAATATCAGTTTTTGTAAAAACCCAGGTACGTGTAAACGTGGCCTAAGACTGCAGAAACGTCAGGCGGAGAGACTGCAGAGACCCGGGATTCCCAGCAATGACTTGCTTCAATAACCGTGGTGGAGACAGAAAGAAAGACGAATCGCTGACGTTTTCTGCCACTCAGTTCTACTTCATCATGTTCATGGGGGGGGGGGGGGGAAGGGGGCAAAAAAAACGATTTAGCTTCCTCGCTGAGCGTCGGATGAGAAGATGGACACCACTGTCTTCAGTTCAGATTGAGAGGGATTAAACAGTAAAGGTAGCGATCAAAAACAAGAGAATCAGAAACTGAACCTGCACAAATGATTGTTTTCATCACGATCCGTGAGGAGATTTGAAGAGTTCCGACAAGAAAGCAAATGATGTATATATATATATATATATCTCGATGTTCATCCAACCGCTGGCAGATCTGGAACACGTCACTCGTATGTGCATTTCAACATAGCTATAGCTTCCATTTCAAACACAAGGCTCACGATTTTCTTTCTCTTAAGGCGAGTGAAGCTCGTTCGTCCGAGTTCACGTTTCAAGTCATTTTGTTCAAATTCCATATTTAAAATAAAATTTTAAAAGAAAAAAAAAAAAAAAAGTCACGAGAGTGCTTTTGTTGCTTGTTTTGAAGGAGAAGTGGTCAGGGACGCGAACGCCACGGCTCCAACCAATCGGGAAGATGAAACGTGTGCAAGCGACGAGCTCAGAGATTAAAAAAAAAAAAAAGACATTCAAGAACAAAATTCACTGATGCAACAGAGTGAGTGAGACGCTGTGGGGGAGTCTTCCTCCTCTTCCTCGCACTCTTCACACGCTGGTTCAGGAACGCCCTCCCTCCCGTAGTGCCAACTTGTCGCCGCCAGGCAGGCGAAAAGGTCCATTTTGCGAGAGTCGCCGTGGCGCTCCCAGCGCCGCTCTGATCCCGCCGGACTGGGGAGGAAGAGGAGGCAGCGGCCGCCTGTCCTCCTCCCCGGGGAGTGCAAAACTAGTTCTGCATTGAATCAACAGTAATAAAACAGCATTAAAATGACATCAAGTAATCAAACTCTACAAGAGAGGCCCGTGGCGGCGGCGGCGGCGGCCTTCCATGGAAACACATTCCTCTCAGCAGAACCCTCCACGCCGCGTTGCTCTCCGTCGGCTCGCCACACTTGTCTCCACGCTCGTGTGCAGGCAGGATCGAGGGGAGGGGTGGGTTTGGGGGGGGGGGGGGGGCTGGTGGAGGGTGGCAGGGTGTCAGCTTATCCAGACTGGACTGCACAGGTTGAGAAAACTCCTGGATCGAGTTGTGATCGGACCCAGAACGGTTCCCGTCCGTCCCTGATGATCGATGAGCAAGTCAGAGGGTGGCGCTCCCCGCCCGCCGGGGGGGATGTGTGTGTGTGTGTGTGTGTGTGTGTGTGTGAGGGGGGGGGTTTCCATCTGAAGGACGGGCAGCGCTCCAGCTGGAAAACGCGAAGCCATCCCGTCTCCGTGGCAACGGGGTGGGGGGGTGGGGGTGGGGAAGGGACGGGGTGTGTGCAAAAAAAAGAAAGAGGGCGCTGTCGGGACGGGCGGAGTGTCACAAGGCCACGGCGGTGCACGGGTGCTTGAGCTTGCAGGGCAGCACGCCTCTGTTCAGCTGGTAGAACTCCACCAGGTGGATCAGGTCGGTGAACTTGGTGGAGCCGTCGTCCAGGCTGAAGAAGATCTGGCCGTCCTCCTCGCACTGGAGCCGCCGCCAGGGGGAGACACGGGACGTTATCAGTGGCATTTAGCTCGAGAGGTTTGAGCAAGAACATTAAAAACAGCAGAATGAACGGCATAATAGGCAGAATGTTAACATTGCACAGCGTAAAGATTCCAACAATTTAAACGGTGTAAAACTTCCCGTGAGGCGATACCGCAGCTTAAAAGCTCATTTCAACCTCTCAAGAGTTCAGGAGGAGTTTTTGGATTATTGCAGAAGTAATGTGAGGATATAGAAAAGCTTCACAACGACCAGAAGTAAAAAAAAAAAAAAAGAAAAAGTTGTGCGAAAAACAAATATAAAAACATTTTTAACAGCTCCATGCAAAATAAAAAAGGCATATGAGGCCACGGCTTCAAGTGAAAACGCAAAATTTTTATTGTGTCATGTGTGTCCGTTTACATGACAATGACTAAAAACACATCTTTTTGAAAACGCGCCGTCTCCGGGTAATAGTATGAATAAATAGTAAATAGTAAATAGTTCTTATAGGATTTATAATTCGGTCTTTGTGAGAATTAGTGGGTTCAATAAAAGAGTCAATGAAGATCATTAAAGCCAAATAGAAGATGATAAATGAACGGTACTCACCGGTAAGATCTGGAAGTGCTTGATCTTCTGGTGATGGCACAAGGTGAGCACAAAGGCCTTGGGATTACTCTGACTGTCCCGCAACAGGTATAATCTGGCACAGGAAGCACAATGAGGAATGTTTGAGATGTTTTTTAAAGAATTTCACACAATAGACAAAATCCTCGACGGCTACTGGAAGAAATAATCTCTATATGGAAATATCAACAAACAAACAGTTCAGGTATTGAGGTCATTTTAATGTTTGTAATTAAACGTAATGTCACATCGTTAACCTTTGGTTTGTTGGTTTTATATGAAGCTCGCAGCTGTTTTATGGCTCGACTTAAACATTTCCCCCTTACGGAGAAAGTTATGGAGAAAACGAGTGCGGTGAGGACTGAATGTGGCCGCTGGAGAGTTCAGTGCAGTGAACTTTGACCTCGCCTCTCACCCATCGACTTGGCCTTGCTGGATGATCATCCTGTGGGCCTCCTCCCTCATGATGCGACCGTGAAACCACACCTGCGTCCTGTGGATGACTGAAAAAACATCATTGTTTTATGTGGGGGGGGGGGGTTTTGAGACAAAGGTGATTTTTTTTTTTTAGAAGACGGCGGTTGCAGGACTCACCTGTGTTCAGAGAGGACGGATGCAGGGGGCTGGGGCTCCCCAGGACATTCATACGCTGGCCTCGTTTCTGTGGGACAGACGTGGACAAAAGGACGTTTTATAAAATGCCGGAAGCTGCGAGCAGCGGCGAAGCAACAACAAATCTGATTCTGAGTGGATTTATAGATGTTTTTAAACCGAATGACGCAAGTTTTATATTGGAAATACCCACATGAGGTATTTAAATGAGATTATCATGAACATTTTGGCTGATGTTTTATTCATTTTACTGTGTTTTTTTTACTGTTTTTAAACTGTGTTTTTGTACATTGTTGTAACTGCTGCACAACAAATCAATGTGATCTGATCGTTGTGCAGATCTACCGCTTGAAGCTACTGTCATGTTGAGATTTGGCGTTAGGATTACTGTTAATGTTTGTTGTTTGGCAATAATGATCAACAATACTTGTTGTTCGTTGTTGTTATTGGACCATTGATAACATTAACTGTTAATGACTTCACTTTGTCAGTTGCTCATAATGATCATGGAGGATTTACTAATTAATGAACATTAATGGTTGCCATTGATGAAACATTGATGATTATTGCTAATAATGACAATTGTGATATCAATAATAATGGATAATGGTTATAATAAGAATGATAATTGTTATTGCTACTTAATTTGAATTTTTGATTGACCCGCATAGTTATTATGTGGTGCTTTTGGTTTGATGTGTTCTTTTGATAGATATGTTTTATTTGGTGTCACATTGAGCTTCACGGTTGGTCGTGTGTGTGTGTGTGTGTGTGTGTGTGTGTGTGTGCGTGTGTGTGTGTGTGTGTGTGTGTGTGTGTGTGTGTGTGTGTGTGTGTGTGTGTGTGTGTGTGTGTGTGTGTGTGTGTGTGTGTGTGTGTGTGTGTGTGTGTGTAATATTGTGAATACAATTTGTAATAAAAAAAGGCCCCAGGCAGAAAAAGTCCTGCAATAAGTCAGTAGCTAATGGGTCTCTCAATGAAATGAACAAAATGAACAAATCTCCCTTCAAGGGATAAATACTAATGAAGTTGAAGTTGATATATCGTATGTTTCCCTCTCTAAATAGAATAATAATGAAATTCCCGGCACCTAACCTTAGCAAAGTGTTCCTCGGTCGACTGGGTTAAAAGTGCAAAAGGCCCTCGACACTCGTCTACTGAATGCAGTTCAGGTTTTTTTTAATGCGTGCAGCACGACTGAAGACCAGACGGAAAGATGGAGGAAACATTGCTTTGTTTCGCCCGCAGCCTGAAGTGGTGGTGAGGCCTGTGTTTCCCGCTCACCCTCCAGGTCTGCCCCTCCTCCAGGGCGGCGCTCTGGGCCTCCACCGGGTTGTCGATGACGCGGCCGGTCCGCCCGGAGAAGTCCATGGCCACCAGGGAGTTCTCAGAGACGCTCCTCTGTTGGGGAGAAGGGGGGGGTGAGGGGTGAGGGGTGAGGGGGTGGGGTGGGGGTAGACAGGGGTCAGAGGTCAAACAAGCCAGACACACTCAACGGAGCATGACAAATCCTGTCTGTACACAGACCCACTTTAGTCAATCCACAAAAGCGTCTCTTTGCTTTCTGGCTCCACTTCTCGAATTACTCATGTCTCCTTTTTTTTTTTTTTTTTTTTTTGGGAATGAAGCTGCACAGAATTACACCCAGCGCTCGTCTCTTAGGACAACCGTTTCGTCTTATCCCTTAATTCTGAGACGACTGCTCCCGCTGACTTTAAATCAGGACCATTTGTGTAATTTTCTGAATGAAGTTTTAAAAAAAATTACACAATTTTTTTCCATTAGAAAGTCAAACACGTCAAACTTCAACACTTCAACAGACACATGTTGTCGGACTGTGGGAGGAAACACGCTCATGCACAGGACGGGTTAATGAATGAAAGTTTCCATATAATCAATAAAAAAATTTAAAGTCTCATTAGACACACACGTGATGCATTACATTTTAGCGTAAACTGATGTTTTAGTGACCAACGTGCTCGAGTTTATTCAACTTCTACCCTCACGGAGGTGATTTTACTCACAAAGATGATGAATAGAATAAATATAGTCATTTTCGCTAACTTCAGACGTGTGTGTGTCGCCATGCTTTGCAACATTGCTGGACCCACTGTACAGATTTTCACAAATTTCAAGCAGGAACTTTAGAATCAGAAGAATCCAAACCGGGTCAAACTGGAGGTTTGGATCAGACGTACTGTCGCGATCGAAATGAATTACTGGGCGTGACGCCGACCTCTCATGCAAAATGTGCGTCAGAGCGAGGCGGACGGTGTGTCTGAGGGGGGGCGCCAGAGAGCAGACGCTCACCACAGGACCGGAGAAAGGCGAGACGTTGGACTTCCTCTGATGGGGGACGTTGTAGCTCTGATACAGGACGATCCCGTACTGCGGAAACAGAGAATTCCTCGGTTATGGTTCGATAAACACCACGTTAACGTCTTTTGCGGTTTTGACATTTGTTCCAGCAGCTAACAGTGCTCTTTCTCTCGCCCCATTTTCCCGCTTTCACACATGCGCCTTGTGCGCTCAAGCAAAAAAAAATGTAAATAAAGTTGACTGTTTTCACCTAAAAACAAGATTTAAGGGCTAAATACAACACTATATTGAGGCAGTAGGGCGGTGATGTATTGTTGCGTCAACAGTTACAGGTTTTCACTCACCTTGAGCAGCCGGAAGGCCGTCATCCAGCAGGTCCGGCTCTGCTCCTCCTCGGCACACAGCATCTTCACCTCCTTACAGTCACTCCTCACTTTACTGGGCTGCAAAATGAAGGAACGCGTCAAAATGATGCGAAACACACGAGCGCCCAAGAGATCCCGGCGAGGTTAAAGCTTGATAGACTCACAGGATATTCATTAGATGCAACGTTGGCGAGGGAGCATTTAAATCCTACGTTTATTTAGGAGAAGGATAAATACAAAATTATAAAACGCAGACACTGATGAACTTTGTGTGATCTGAAGAATGAGTGTTTTTGAATGTGAAGAGGGCGTCACAATTTAAAACCGTTGAGACATTGGTGGCAAATATGTGAAGCGATTGGGTCCAAATGAGGTACATAATGATGAGACATAATAATGCCTGTAATCGATGTTTGGCTGTGTGTGTGTGTGTGCAGATCACCTCGACTCACCACAGCCTGAAATGTGAGGCTGGATGAGTTTCAACTCGTTTTTGTGAATTGGGCTTGTGCTCATAGTCTTGGTGCCATTTTACTGAATAACTGCATAACGACATCATTGTCAACTTTCTCGTCACTCTCATCGTGGGCACAGTGTTAGAAGAACAATCAATTCACATTCTGAATAGATTATTTCCACTTGCTTCTCTTTCTTCTACATCTATAAAAGACGTCGGACAAGCTGCTTGATGAATGCAACTCGTGCATTCATGATGTCAAGTCAGCGAGTCACACCCACCCTGCAGTGTGTGTGTGTGTGTGTGTGTGTGTGTGTGTGTGTGTGTGCGTGTGTGTGTGTGTGTGTGTGTGTGGGGCACGGTTCTCCATACCCTCCCAGCTTATCTTACAGGGCTTATCCCAGATCAACAGGTGAACCAAACACACAGAACTCCTCAAGTGTCACAATGTGTGTTTAACCCCCGCTGGCCCTTTTAACCCCACCACTCTCACACACACACACACACACACACACACACACACACACACACACACACACAGTAGAGGTTTGTCTTGATCTGTTACACAGACGAAACAGGAGCGTCCGTTACCTTGATGCAGAACTGGTAGTCTGTGGGCGCGTTGTGGAGCTTTTTGCCCGTGATGACGGTGAAGATGTTGCTGTCCTCCAAGTCCGACAGCAGCTGCAGATGTCGCGGCTCCTGCACACGGGTGAAGTGTCAGCAAACACCGGCAAAAGCCAGCAAAACGCGTCGGGGGAGGCACGGGAGCAACCGCTCACCTTGGACGTTCCTTTCGTGGAGTAATAGAGACCCGAGCGTCGCAGGAACATGTAGAGCTTCTTCCAGGACCTGCGTCCGGGCTCCTTCACGTGCAGGTAGCCCTGGATCTCCGGACAGCTGCTGGAGTTCAAGAAGTTCTGCAGAAAGCACAGCGAGCACAACGCCGCTGTTTGCGTTACACGGTATTGCGAGTGTCTGGAAGTCGACGGTGGAGGGATAAATCGGGGAATTTGAAGATGCGTCGCGTGTTTTTGGATGGAAATGAGCATCCACAGAGTGAACGTCTTCCTGCTTCCCATCTGCAGAGGGCAGCTCGCTCTGCAGGCAGGATTTAAAGAGAGGCTGAGGCAACATATGAGGTAATGCATCCTGCTTCACCACCATGGAGGGGGGGGAGGGGGGGGGGGGGGGCATGGGGGTGTGTGTTTCCCTCCACTGAGTCACGGCCTCACCTGCAACAGCTGCGACTGGGGGATAGAGCCATCGGACTCCTGACACCACGCCACCATCTGCTCTGGAAAAAAGTTCTGGATGGAAAAACACAGAGAGGGAGGTCGACAATGAGCGAGGGACGGGGGACAAAGAAAGAGGAGAGGCACGAGAAGCCACGGAGCGAAGCTCGGAGCCGGGTAGTGTTTCTCTATGCAGCATATGTAGAGGGAGAGAGAGAGAGAGAGAGAGAGAGAGAGAGAGAGAGAGAGAGGGCACTCCAAGCCCAGGAGGAGATGCAGTATGAGCTCACCCGCTGACGTAATCCCCCCCCTTTCAGCCAGCAGCGCCACTCTCAGCGTGATTGACAGGCCGGCGGCCGCCACTCTGGTGTTTTACTGTGCTCATTACCACAGAGCTGAGGTCACCTGCTGGCTCCGACACCCACCTAAATCACCACGGCAGTAATGTCGCCGTGTGCCGGCTCCACATCACCAAACACCGGCACAAGCGGGTCGCGGCTGCGTTTGGATTTTGTTTACGTTTTATATCAATAAACACATTCTGAAACCGTTTTTGAAGTGCACGGTCGTCAGATATGATTTGTAAGTGTTCCACTACAGAGAATATCTGAAAATGGTTATTCCACAGTAGTTTCCACATTAGTCCGTGCTGCAAAAAACCTTATTAACAACTTATTCAGAGTTTCATCATAAAATATGGTCACTGTTTGTGTCAAACAAAACTATCTCTCTAAGCAGGGGTGTCAAACATGAGACCCGTGTGCCAAAAACCGGGCCGCATGAGGCTTGACTCCAGCTAAATCGCCAAGCAAATAGAAAAGATTTCAAAGAAAACATTGATTTTTGAACAAATTTCTTGATAATAATGGAGAGCACACAACACTGCTGCCATGACAGCAAGGAAATGAGCCTGAAAGTCAGAGAGAGTTTATAAAAACATGCGTAAGGCAGCAGCTATAGGAGAGATATTCTTTGGACATTTCACTGCATCGTGCACCAGGTTTCATTAGAAATTGTCTTTATCTTGAGATGGCAGTCATTTTGCTAAGAATTATTGGTTTTGGTTTTGCAAAAATACAAACATTTTCATCAAGTATACAATGCATCTACAACAAAGAACATCTTTCAAGTGTAAATTTAAAGGTTATTATGGTCTACTCAAGATGAAATTAGGTTGTACGGGGTCCCTGAGCTTAACTTCCGACTACTCCGGATTCAAGTTAGTGAAACTCACGACAATTACGATAACGACTTATACTAAGATCCTGATCCTGTACAAATCGCATGAACATGGAAGAAAGATTGCACTTTGGCTTAGGTTTTGTTGCTGATGCGCAGCGAATTACACTATTCGTAATATGACGTGCAACCAGGAGGATTTAACTTCCATTAGATCCCTCCCACTACATAAAAAAACATCTCAGCTAAAGGTTTGTATCCTGGGAGTATAAAGTTCAAAGGTGGCAGGATCTCCAGTGTTACCAGTGTTTGGTATCTGCATCACATGTCCAGTGGAACTCCTCGATGCAACGGTTTGATTATGAATCAATCGATGCTCATTTAAACTTCTCCACTGTATGTCATCAATTACTTTTATATAACCGAATCCCAGGTTCATACTGTAATACCATACTCTGCCGAAATAACGACGAAACGCGTGATCACATCACATGAATAATTCACCGTGCTAAAAAAGAAAATTGTGTTCGTATTCCAATAAAACGGTCCCACAGTGAACACAGTACTAGTTCCATCTGCTGGAACGAGCGGTGCCAGGAAACAAAAAGTTAATAATAACTCTATAAGGTCATGACATCAAACCACAAGCTGCACGAAAACGGCAAGAATGCACCATAACCAGTGCAGTCATCCAAACTACTGACTATTAAATAACGACTCCCAAATATGAAGCGACTTGAGTTACTGTCAAGGAAAAAACGTTGTTGAAGGAGGAGCTACTGTAACCCTATATAACCTATATATACTGTATATTTATATATATACTGTGACCTATGTGTGTGTGTGTGTTCTTGTTTTTCTACCATTGTCGGGTCCAACACCAGAGAGAGAACACACTGGTCCTTCTGACTGCTCCTAAATACTTTACATACCTTTAAGAGTTCAGCTCCAAGCTTTCAGTTGGGTTAAGGTCATTGTCAGGTTCACTGTCAGAGGTAAATAGATGTTTTAAGATGAAGTTTAGGATAATTCTGCAGGAAATGAATGTAAATCACTGCAATTTCCCCCTTAAAGCATGAACAAACAACGTGTGTGTGTGTGTGTGTGTGTGTGTGTGTGTGTGTGTGTGTGTGTGTGTGTGTGTGTGTGTGTGTGTGTGTGTGTGTGTGTGTTCTAGTTTTGCTGTAGAATAAGGTTATGGTTAGGTCAGGCTTAGGCAAGCCGTAGTCACGGCTCGGTGTGTGTCAGTGCGTGATAAAGCGAGGCGGTCACAGAGAGGTCATTTCAGGGATGTGCCAGACTCACCAGGGGGTTCCTGAAGAATTCATATTTGGCATAGTTCTTCCTGAAGAGGAATTTGCTGTCGCTGCTCATGGAGGCCTGAACTTGAACCACCAGCTCGTGGTCCTCCAGACACCGCTCTGTAAGAAGACATGGAGACGACCCCGATTTAAATCTCGCTGTTTGAAGGCTCACACAGGTTTGGATTTAAGCAGGAATATGTGAAAAAAAAAAGTTTTTTTTTTTTTAAATAACCACACACACAATTCAAAGACGCAAACACAGTTGTTCCCTTCCCACGGCTCTTTGTTTAGATTGTTCCAGGGGCTCTGCGGCATTACAAGCAGCTCTTTTGCATGCCATCCCCTCCTTTTTTTCACCTTCTCCGTTTTAATACTGGCAGCATATTTAGAAATGCCCTTGTCACCAAAAGGACCTTGTTTCCTCAGAGCTGTTTTGAACAGTGTCCTCTACGCACAGGAAACAACAACTCCCGACACACTGGGACAGAAAGTGTGCAGCACTCACAAACCTGGACTTTTTAACCATTTTACTCTTTCTCGGTTCATTACAAGGTGACATGGTCATGTCGAATGTGCTGATAGAAAGTATTCAAGAACCCCGGATACACGACAATGTTTTCAAGTAAAAAAAGCGTTGTTTCTGAAAAGTTTCACGTTGACGCTGCAATGTTTTGAAAGATGCATTTTCAGTGGCTCCGAGCGGAACGAAACTTTTGCTTTTTCGCTTGCAAATTGTAAACGCGGCCTGACGCCCCTCATATGTTTTACATTGTTGTCGCTGAACACTGTGGGAACGACAACAAGAAACACATTTGGACATATTATTATTTATTTCAACAATGCGTCGTGTGAAATGCTGACATATTCATCACCTTCGCTCTAATAAAGAGCAGCACATCCGAAAACATTTAGAGATTCTTGTCAAAAAAAAGTTGTTTTCTGCGTCGTTTATTAGATTAATTTTAGCTTAGTATTATAATTTTTTTGTTTCTTGTCACTCCAATGTAGAAGTGAAACGTTTGCGTGCGTTTGGCTGTGAAGCTTTGTGGATAAAAATGCTGAAGACTTAAGCACTAATTGATGACGGTGAATAAATTTTTTTTTTTAAAAAGCACATTTGTTCCTCGGAGGAGCCTCGCTGACCTTTGTTCTGATTGTCTTTCTTTTGTATTCAAATTACCACATTGGGAACGTCACCTCCGTATTTACCAGCAGGCTGTACAATGACACAGCAAGAAAAAAATCGCCCGTTACCAAGAGACGAGCGAGGGAGGAAAGAGGTTAAATAAGGAAGGGCTGTGAAAAAGAAGGAGCACTGTGAGAGGCAGGGAGGAGGGAGGGTGAAGGTGGGGAGGAGAAGTGCTATGAGATGGAGCTGGGGAGGGGTTTGGGGGGTGAGGAGGAGGAGGAGGAGGAGGAGGAGGAGGAGGAGGAGGGGGAGGAGGAGGAGGGGGAGGAGGGTGGCATTGCAGGAAGATGATGTCATGTATTTAGGCTGATTGCTGAGAGCAGCGAAGCCATAAGCAAAGTACAAGCCACAGACAAACACACAACCGCACATTAAGAGCTCGCACAGGCCTAACCTGCTCACCGTGCACCGCACTGGCCCATTTACCATGTGTGTGTGTGTGTGTGTGTGTGTGTGTGTGTGTGTGTGTGTGTGTGTGTGTGTGTGTGTGTGTGTGTGTGTGTGTGTGTGTGTGTGTGTGTGTGTGTGTGTGTGTGTGTGTGTGTGTGTGGGGTGTTCTCTTCTTTCTCCATCTCGGAGGCTTACGATCTCGGCGTGAGGCAGATTAGAAACTGATAGCGGCAGGATGTTCCAGTTCTGCGCGAACACACATGTGAAATGATGGGCAACCGGGATTATGCCGCCGAGATTTAAACTTAAGACTCGATTTATTAAAACACGTGCGCACGCGCACACACACATATTTTTGTGAAACTGCGGTCGAAGGTTTTTGCTAAAAAAAAAAGTATTCTGGCTCTCTGGCGAGTTTTTGGAAATGTCTGGACTATGTGTGTGTGTGTGTGTGTGTGTGTGTGTGTGTGTGTGTGTGTGTGTGTGTGCTGGCTACAGGCAGGGGAATTTCCTGTGGAAGGTTAAGAAAAGATTGATTGGCCGGGATGGTTAGGGGCTCGTCCGACGGAGACACGCCATTGGCTGCTGGCGGCTCTGGTATGACGCTTCAGTCCGGGCCTCTCCGCCTTCTCCGCCTACCCTCCCTACACCACCACCCCCCCCTCCCCACCCCGTCTCTTTCTTTCTCTCCCTTCATCTCTCTCTCTCTCTCTCTCTCTCTCTCTCTCTCTCTCTTTCTCTCCCTTCATCTCTCTCTCTCTCTCTACCTCCCTCTCCTCACCTCACATTCCATCTCTCCACTGCACTTTTTTTTTTTTTTTTTTTTTTTTTTCCAGCAACGCAGATCAAGCAGGAAAGCACAAAGCGATCCTTTGACTCTAAAAATACGACTCGGGGAGTAAAGGAAAGCCTCACAGAGGACAAAGACAGACCCAGAGAAGAAAAAAAAAAAGAGAAATAAATAAATAAAACTTCAAAAAGGAGGGTGGGGGTTAAAGAAAAAAAATGAGGAGGCAAAGCATGAGTCTTGTGTTCCAATTTTTTCTCCCCCCCCCCCCCCCCACCAGACCAAATGATTTGGGAGGGAACAGGCATGTGAGCAGAACATGGAAAATGCTTAATCCTACAAGCGCCACGCCTCCCTACTGTGTCGTATCGGCGCACAGGCAACCCGTGCCATGCTCAAGTGAACATACACACTGAGGGCACACACGGGGAGCTATCTCCACCCATGCAGAAAGACGCAGACACATAAACACAAGCCTGGTACACACCTGCAGGAAGACATATAGTCCTAAACACACACACACACACACACACACACACACACACACACACACTAGAGACAAATGTGCAGGGACGCACTGGAAGGTACAACCTGCAGACTGGCTTTCACATACAATGGCCACAAAAACTAAACTTTTTGTAATAAACTTGAACGCAAATGTATGAAAATAAGACAAGTGGATTTGTTGCGGCGTTCTCACCGAGGCCGAGGATGGGGTGGTGCTCCACCAGCGACCAGGCGTTGTCGTCCAGACAGTGACTCTTGTAGACCAGCAGCTGGCACACGTCTCTGGCCGTCATGTCGGCGGGAATCTCCACCACTTTTCCAGCTCCATCCTCGCTCCACACTTTGATTATCTGGAGAGAGAAAAAAAACAAAACACACGCGCACACACACACACATGAACAACGATGTGGAGCGGACAGAGCCGGAGACACAGGGTCACCGTTTCCCGAGGTTACAGGACGGTGTCGGGAGGTGAGATTTACCTCCATCACCTCCGTGAAGACCACCTTCCATAGAGTCCTGCTCACATTAATCTGTCACTCGGACATGAGAAGCACTTAAAAAAAAAAAAAAAAAAAAAAAAAGGGGGGGGGGGGGGGGGTGGGGGGGAAGAAGAATGGTGACGTCCAGGAAAGGTGGGCCAACACCCCCCCACCCCCCACCCCCCTCTTTTTATTTATTTTTTGCTTCCAGTTCAGCCCTTTTGTCCGCAGCTCGTCCAATCTGACTCATGGAAACTCACAATGTGGCGTTTCTGTTGGGGGGGTCACCCTCGGGGCGGCGAAATGACACTGCGTTCTCCTGCGTGTTGCACGTTTCACCATTTTTTTTTAAACGATCGCTACTCGGGAGCACGAGGCGGGCAGAGTTCGGAGCCGGAGTGACTTCCCCCATTGTTGCGCCATTTCTGCCAAAAGTGCCCCAAAGCGACACTTAAACCGGGGTCTAATTTTGACTCCTTGGAGTGTCGCTGCTGCAAAGACAACCACAGACCAGCTGTTTCACACCGCTGGACGGGTGGATGCGCACACACACACACACACACACACACACACACACACACACACACACACACACACACACACACACACACACACACACACACACACACAACCCAGAGAGTTCACTCCAGCAGCACGACACAACGCTAACCCCAAACCGCCGGAACAAACTGCGATTATCACGCAAACATGACAGAAAAAATGGCATGCGCCAGCGTATGACGGCGCGGCACATCGCCGCACACCCACATACGAACATCCTCAGTCCACGGCGAGCGACTCGCCGAGAGCCGACGGGGTGGCAACTGTTGAAAACGGCACAGACCCGAGGCACGGAGGTGACGATGGGCGAGGGGATGGAGGGGTGGCGTGGGGATTCAGGTCGGACAATGGCGCCACAAAAGTGAAAATACACACACACACACACGCACACACAGACACACACAAAAGAGAAAAGGAGAGGTGGGAAAAAAAATAGAACAGTGACCTAGAAAAGACACAAAACATCAGGAGCACCAACCATCGACACGAAAGAGAAAAAAAGAAAAAAGAAAAAAAAAAAAGACTCCCAGTGCAACCAGAAACAACGTCACAACGATCTTTGCCTCCGCCGAGCCAGAACACTGCCTCTCCTCTGCCGCAAGACCCCCGGACGAAGAAACAAACAAAAAAATACGTTTGTGACGCTTCAGCTTTGGTCGAGAAAAGTTTCAGAAACACTGAAGAAGAAAAATATCTTCATCACTGCAATCTGAAGAACGCACGCACACATACACACACGCACGCAAACGCACGCAAACACACACACACACACAGCTCACGACAGAAAAGGAAACACGCTGAAGACTCTTACCTCCACAGCCTGGAAGAG